>NC_139638.1:7850197-7945197 GCF_964638095.1 Poromitra crassiceps | reverse complement strand
TAACGCCTATTTGGAAATATTTAATGAGCAGCGAGGACTGAGCATGCTGGCTGTGCTGACCGGTCGGACTAGCTATCTGTCAAACCCTACTGTAGGCTACTGGCAGTGAGAAAACACTGTCAACGTGCTTTTGTAACTGGCATTAAATGCCGACCGGGTACAGCCATCGGCAGGGCCGCGGGAAGTACCGGTGCTGCAGGTGCTGCAGCACCCCATAGTGGTGAGATGTTTTTTTTTTTTTTTTACAAAATTTATGTAATTAAAAATATTTTGCAGTGCACTATGTTCCTTTTTTGTTTGGGAATGTTTCGGGAAATGATTGCATTATTGATATACTGAAAATGTAGCCTATTTAAATAGAATTATCAACAATAACAATCAAGGAAGTTACATGCTTGTAGGCTAGAGAAGAAGAAGAAGCACGCATGCACGCACATGTTGTGTTGAACCAACCAACAACCAATACGAATTGTTTAATCTGGCAATAAAGAAACGTGAACTTGACATGCTATTTTAATAGCCTACTCAAAAATGCACCTCTCACTATGCTGCTTTTTTTGGTCAGTACTGAATTATTGGTATTGTAGGCCTATGTTTTATGTAGCCTATGGAAAGACAACCAATACGAATTGTTTAATCTGGCAATGAAGAAAGGTGAACTTGACATGCCATTTTAATAGCCTACTCAAAAATGCACCTCCCACTATACAGCAAAGAGAGGAGTCAATGTTTCTTGATATAATCATTGCCATTCAGATCAGAATAATTAGTCTAGTCATTAAGTTTGCTGATAATATTTCTATCATGTTAAGTCTGTGTCATGTTAACTGGTGTTTTCAGAGCAAATAGGGAGATATAGAGCATTATCATCATGCTATATATGTCCCTTCCTCCTAGTACCCCCTGCTTGAAGTGACTTATAGCGGCCCTGGCCATCGGCTCTTCACAGCAGTAATGCTATGAACATGCAACTGAAGTTGGCCGCAGTGTAGCTTCTGAATGTTGCCAAACTTCATTCATATTTTGTTGTAGACGTTTTTTTTTTAAATTGGCCGCCAACTAGCGCTGAACCGGAAGAACAAATACAATTGCCTGTAACGCAGAAGAGAGAAAAAGTGGGCGTGGTGAATAAACTGTTACAACTTGTTGTTGTTCCACATCAGTTTGAACAAGGCACAAACAGAACTAAAGTGAAATCTACTAAGCTAAACTTAACCGAACTTTACTGATCTGAATGAAACAAAACAAAGTGAAAATGAACTAAATTGAAACTGCCTGGCCAATAAGGGATCTGCTCAGTGAAACGGTAAAGCGTCAGTCAGACCTTGCTCTGCAGTGCCCGCACGTTGCTCTGCAGCGTCCCTTGGTTGCTCTGCAGCGCCCCCTGGTTGCTCTGCAGTGCCCCCACGTTGCCCCGCAGCACCCCCACTTTGCTCTGCAGCGCCCCCTGGTTGCTCTGCAGCACCCCCTGGTTGCTCTGCAGCACCTCCAGTTTGCTCTGCAGCGCCTCCAGTTTGCTCTGCAAATTAGTTGGTGTCGAACTGGTGGCAGAATGTGAGGACTCCAGTGTGAAAACTGGAACAGAGACAAATTACCAAAGAGTTACATTTCAGTTCAAATTTATATAGCCTACTGGTGTGAATTTGGATTTTAACAGTATATCGCTACAACAAATATGAATGTATTAATTTGAGTCCGTTTCATACTCTGAATTATTGGAACCAACTAATGATGCGCCTCTTCATGCTATCAGTGATAAGGCAACAGATGTATGAAAACATTTCAGTTCTACCTTTATAGAGAAGAAGAAGAATCACTCCGGTCAGCAAGATGAGGTAAGCAATATGCACATATAAGCACCACTGCCTTTTTGCCCACTTCGACTTCACATCTGAAACACAAACAGAAAACAACAATAGAAAACAGTAGAATATGACCAGAGTCCTGCAGGACACTTTCTCTAGAGAGAGAGAGGCAGCATCTCTCAGCATTTCTTGTCAATTGATACTACTTGTAGTAGGCTAATTAGGCTACCAGCCGCGACAGCAGGGCTGGTAGTGTTTTCACCTTGAGTCTGTGTGTATTCAATGCTATTCAATGCTAGCATTGTGGGTGGTTACTATGGCTGAACAAACTCAGAAGCATTACATAATATGCACTTTGACTTTGACCACAGCACGCCATGGTTATTAGTGCTAGATCCTCTTCTGAAACTTCTGATCTCATAACAGCAGGGCCGGTTCCAGAACAAGATGACTAGGGGTGCATCCTAGATAGGAAGGGGTGCAGATGCCCGGCCATTATTTTACTAAAAATAATGAATTTGACCATCATTTCAAGTAGAATGATACCACCCAAGCAAGAATATTTCAAGTGTTTCAAGTGCTTTACTGAAATATTTGGACCATATAATGATAATACAATTATCTCAACCTTAAAAGGTTACATATAGGTGCCAAAAAGCGATAAAATCACATCAAAGAACAAAGAAAAACAACAACTATAATTCAAGTTTAAACAGTAAGTGTGCAGCTGTAGCATTTATAAAAAAAAAAAAAAAAAAAAAAAAAAAAAACTTTTCAACTGAGCATGCAGACAATTAAAATAAGGGTGCAATGCATGCTTTTGCACCCCCGTAGAACTGGGCCTGCATAACAGTCTAAAGAAATGACACAGAATGGTGTGAAAATAACTTTGGTCAGCAGAAAAGTATCTCAGAATGCAACACGTCAAAACTTAAGGTGTCTGTCACTTTGGTAGGTGGTTGACACTGAGCTGAAAGCTGATACCTACCCAGTATATTAGTATGGTCTTCCTAATAAAGTGCTCAGTGAGTGTAATGCGAAGGCAGCTTCTGTTTTGCCCATGCAGATTAATTGCAGTGGACTCCATTGTGTATCGACCTACATATTTGAGGTTTGCCAAAGTGAAAGGGGTTTGATAGTTATTCAAACAGCATGTATTAAAAAAAAATTCTAACAAGTATTTTGTAAAAACTCAGGTTACGTATTAACTAATTCAAAGTCTTATTGTTGTTCCCCAGATCGGCAGAGGGTGGAGCAGCGACCGGGGCAGCAGGGGGAATTGGCCAAGTACAATTGGGGAGAAAATGGGGGGGAAATCAGAAGAAATAATAATCAGAAGAAATAAAAAAAATATATTATTATTATTATTGAAACATGGCAGCTTGATCCACTGCAGGTGAACTCTCAGCTGTTGTGAGACTCTGGTGAGACTTTGTTACACAGTCAAGTCAAGTCAAGTCAAGTTTATTTATATAGCCCTAATTCACAAGCATGTCTCAGAGGGAGGAAGAAGAGGGGGGGGGGGGTGGGATGTGGGGGAGGAAAGAGCATGGAAAGAGAGGAGAACAAGAAGGGGGAAGAAGGGAAGAAGCGGGGGAAGGGGGAAAGAGAGGGGGGGGGGAGAAGATCAGACAACTGACTACTCTAAGCATTAACCAGAGCTAACTGGGACATAGTATCTAGCTAATCTACAGCCTAATCTGGCCTATCCTACCCTGCTCTAGTCTGATTTTAGCCTGAACACTAACAGGTCAGCCTTAGGCTGTAGCTAATCTATCGCCTACCTAAGCTGTTCTAAACCAACCGGCAGCCCTCGACCAGTGATGAAGAGCACCGATGCCCCCCGACCCGGCCCCCGCCCACATAAGGCGTGGGAGGGAAGGCCAGGCCGGGACACAGCGGCACCCCCTCACCCCCAGTGAACGCAAGAAAACCTCTCCACCATATGGTGGCAATCCACACATGGATCGCCACATGGATTGCCCCAGTGACTTGGCTGAGGAGGAACCTTGTGAGGTCGTTGTGCTAGGGGCCAATTGCTGCGGCCCGGGCGGACCCAGCCCCCACGCGACCCGCCCCCCCAGCCCCCAGCCACCAGCATAGTGACTGAGAGCGTGAGAGCAGGCCACGCGGGGGACGGGCCCACCCAGGCCACAGCAGCGGACCCCCATCTGGGGACTCCCCTCCGAGACAGGCCGAGAGATGCCGGGCTAAACCATGCACAGAGTTTCCGATAATGAAACTCTGTGAATGGTTTATTATGGAAATAAAATGTACAAGAGAACAGAAAATTGAAAATGTAAAAAAAGAGTCCAACAGAAGGGATATAAAAATGTAATTTTTAAATTATCCTAAGATCAGGGAAGGGAGTTGAAAATCTAAAAAGTAGAGTCCAAAAAGAAATAGAAAATGCAGTCTTTAAGTGTTCGTAGGTTTAGAGAATACTAGTTAATTAGCTAGGTGAAAAAAGGGGTAACAAGATTGGGAGTTCCATGAGGATGATCTGAGGAATCCATGAGTCCGCGTTGGTGACATGGATTAAGAGGAGGGGAGGGGAGGATACACAGGCTGTGACAGGCTGTTCGGTGGTCAGCTGGCTATTAATATTATGAATCATTTAGGTCATTCAAAAAAATGTATATTCCACAAATCTGATGAACAAGGGCTAATGACCCCATGTGTGGCAGAAGCAGTCAGCACTTACAACAATGCAGTACAAACTTCAATCATGAGAGGCCAGTCGGTAAGATTTAACAAGCGGCTTTATTTAGCAAATGGCAAACATGGCAGCTACTTTGGCATATAACTTCCTTGTCAGGTGGCGCTCCTCTTGAGGTGAGAGGAAGGGCATCTGAATAGGCTAGGATAGAGAATCCCCCCCCCCCCCCCCCCCCCCGGAATTATTTGAGAGTCAAGACTTGTTGGTGGTGGACTGGGGAGGTGGGTTGGTCAAAACGACAGCTTCAGAGGAGATGATGAACAGCCGTGATGCCAGCTGCTGCTATGATCCGTCAGAGAGGGAGGTGACGTAGAACCCTCGCTATATGTACTAGGATGAACTGACGTCATACTTACACTTGACTGACGTCACGGGCTGATCAGGTTATGCAAATATGGCGGCCTTCTGATTGAAATTTGATATGAAACCTCACTACAAAGCGTTCCTCACCTGTTATAAATGATGTGTAAATCATTTACCATTCATTTACAATGGTTTCTGCATCCTAATCTAAAATGTAGTGAAGTCTGTCTTAAAACTGCATTATTTTGAATGGCCTGCATTGCAATCAATATGCCCCGCCTCCACATTACATTTGAATTTAAAGCATTTAGTGGAGTGCGAGAAAACCTGTTCACCACAGGAGCTGCTAAGAAAGGGCAGAGCTGGGAAGTAACGAAGTACAAATACTTCGTTACTGTACTTAAGTAGATTTTTCGAGTATCTGTACTTTACTTACGTATACTTTACGTATTTAATTTTCTGACGACTTTTTACTTTTACTCGTTACATTTTAACACACGTATCTGTACTTTTACTTGTGTACATTTTCAAAACAGGTTCGTTACTTTTGTTTAAATGCACGAGAATGTAGCCTAATTTAAAAACGAGTAGAAACGGGAGAACGGAGCAGTAATAGACGAGTTTCCCAGCGCTGCTGATAAAAGCTCATTCCAGCTCCGCCAATAGTATGACTTGGCACTCCTCCGGGGCGTGGACAAAGAAGCACAAAGAAGAGAAACACGGATTTTCTCTGAGGGGAGACACACGCAGACATTAGGAGCCGTGCAGACAGCCAGCACTTATTAGCGCTCGTCTTTTTGCAATTCATTCTCTATACGCGCTTAGCGCGCATCTCTTTCAAGAAGCATTTCATCGCGTTTAAAAGCTGGTGGTGTTTTTTTTAGCGCAGTGCTCTGGGCACTGAAAGCTGAGGAAAGTTTAACAGGAAAAGCGCCCTGCTCCTCTTCACTCCTCCCACCTCGAGTCTTCTCCCAGGAGAGGAGGATTTTCATCTCGCTGCTTCCAGAGTTGCCAATAATCTGTCTTTTTTCCAAGCGTTCTTTTTTAAATAATCGCTCCCTGCGTGCATGGCCCCTTATGGTGTTGTTCTAACACATACATTCAGTTTGTGCACTGTCAACATTCAGCTAATATGGAATATGGTGGTGTTCTTCTAACACCAGAGACAGTTCTGTCTTAATAATAAACCTTGAATTTGTGAATGTGATCAACCTGTGGACATTCAGTTCCTTATCCATTAGGTATCAGTATCATATCAGTCTCGAGTATTGTGATTCTGCACTTTGTAAGGGACACCTTGTATCCAGCAGTTAAACTTGTCTAACTATTTGCACATTCATATATCATGGAAATATTAATGAGGGAGGACTAGATATGATTTTAATGGGGGGGGGTTTTGTGTGGAAAAACCATAGCACACTATTTAAAGTAGAGTTTTAAGATGTGTAAAACATTTGTAGGGGATCTTTTATCCTCAAATTATATTCTATGATGTGAGGTTCAGTCATTCAGAAAAATATGGTAAAAATACTTTTACTTTTACTCGTTGGGTACATTTCAGAGCCTGTACTTTTTTACTTTTACTTGAGTAAAATAATTTAATCAGTACTTCTACTTTTACCAGAGTAGTTTTTTACACAAGTAACTGTACTTCTACTCAAGTACAGAATGTCAGTACTTTTCCCATCTCTGAGAAAGGGTAAGCTGAAAACTACCCCAATTGTGTGCACTGCAGTCAGGCTTTTCTTAACCCTGTCGGTTACTGAGGGTGTATAGATCTCTCACCCTGTTACTAACTGTAGGCTGAGGGTTTTCACAGCTTAAAAGAGTGAAGAACGAACTGGTCGAGTTGATGCTTGTTGTGGAAAGGTGTTGTCTTTGAACTGGCTGCAGCAGGGACGTGCAGAAAACATTAGAGGGGCAGGGGCTCAAATTCTTAAAAGGGCACTTCGGCGCAGTGGAAATTTCAAGCAATTTGAAGGCCAATTTAGGGGTATAACTCATTTTAAATATTCAGATTTTAACCAAATTTAGAGGAATATCTCATTTTAGGATGATACTTGTCATCCTAAAAAATAACTCCTGCTGTCGTTCAGTGTGCATTTGGCTGAGTGCGCACTGCTGGAGTGGGCGGGGACGGGCCGTCTCGCTCTCAACAGTCAATGGGCAAGCCACGTGCGCAGGGGCGGCTTAGAAAAACACTGGTCCATGCAGAGGAATGGTGCAATCAAGGCCAAGAGAGCTCGGAAAAGGCATTTCTCTTTGAATGCTGCCTTCAGTGACGGCATGGAAAGGGCAATTTCCATACAAAGCACCATTAGAAATGTTGCATCCATGGTCAGGAAAGGGCACTTTTTACAGACTGAAAAAAAGGCAGGGGCTCAAGCTCAAACAATCTCTCATCTTACAAAGCCACTGGTATTAGGGCTGTCACTTTTCATTCGAAATTCGAATTCAACTTCGAATGTGGGGGATGAGGGCATGTTCGAATGTATAATTGACCTGTTCGTTTTTTTTTTTTTTTTTTTTTTTATGAACCAAAATTAACACATTGACTGCCAGCCCTTTTTTCAATGCTGTAGGTAGGTTCTGCCAGTTTTTTTTTTGAGGATTCTGGCTCATTTTACAAGAGCCGAGGATTCTTTTCTGCTAAGATTTTGTGAACACACAATATCTCAAAACAACTAATAGAATGTGTGCTTTCTCTGTCTAAAAGAGTTAGTAGTTATGTAAGCATTAGCAGTTGAATACAGCATGGTTTCAGCGTCAGAAAAATTATTCAGAGATAAACGGCTTTTTGTGAAATTCGATAGAACAGTCACTTTAACCATTCATTTTTGGCATCAGTAAGACCTAAACAATAGTTTTGAACAGTAATTTCCTCCATAACAGCAGGAAACTCCCCTCTGCTCACAACTCCTCCCTCCGTGGGCGTTCCTCTTGGCTGCAGCCAGCGGCCGTGTCACAAGCTTGTCACCAGTCTCACTGCTTTGCAGCTGCTGTGCGGCTGTGCCTGTCTGAGCGGCCGCTCTTTGAGGAAGTCTGGTTGGACTCGCTCGCTTCTTGGAGTTTTGGTTGAGAGCTTTGATCAAGCTTTTGCGATTCTGGTCATATTTATGCTGCGTGTTTCAAAGTGTGTTACATCCGTGATCTATTATGCAAATTTGCAATCCCGCACTGCCAGCAATCAGCGCGAAAACGAAAGCGTTTTCACCAATCCATTTTCATGAGAATGGCTTCGTCACACTGCTTTTTGCTTGCCTTCCTCCTTCCTTGTCGCCACTTAGTGGGTCGGTGGAATGGGTTGTACACGTTGTACACGTCCAATACTTATATAAGAGATGTAAAAGGGTTAGATGCACATCCCACCGTCAAAAAAAAAAAATGTTTATGTAAGCCGAGATATCTCGTCTTTGGCACTCAACGGTTGGATCATGTAAGCCGAGATATCTCGTCATTGGCACTCAACGTGTTAACCAACTGCTGCTTGCTGGTAATGTTAATCCCATGTCAGAAAAAGTCTCCAGATTTGTCACGTTAGTCTCTTCTGAGAAAGATTGTCTCCAGGGTCTGAAAAGTTGTCTCGAGTTGGATGCAGCCAAGTTTGTGAGGCAGTGTTGTGACTGTGAGCGTCCAAGCTAACACGTCGGGCTGATGCCCGGTGGCCTGGCCTGATTTTTCTTTTTTTTTTTTTTTTTTTTTTAATTAACCAAAAAACTTCGAATATATTCGAACGAATTTCGGTCAAATAAAGTTCGTTCGAACTTTATTTTGGGAAAAAGTGACAGCCCTAACTGGTATTGACGCTATCCCTGCCAGATTTTTAAAAGATGGTGATTCTGTTGTTGCCCAACCCCTGTCTGAAATAATGAATCAATCTTTAAGAACTGGTGGGCGTCCGGGTTGTATAGCGGTAGATTCCCTTCCTACCAACACGAGGGTCGCAGGTTCGCACCCCCATGTTACCTCCGGCTTGGTCGGGCGTCTATACAGGCATGATTGGCTGTGGCCACGTGAAGGACTATGCCTTTGTGGTACGTGTTCTACCAGGTGAGCCACCTGCCACCTGCCCATTCAGCACTCTTATCCAGAGCCAGATTAACACCCCCAGGGGCCCCGGGGCACTGAAGCTCCCAGGGGCCCCCCTACCCATCGTTCGGATGTTTGGATGTTTTTTCGCCATATTTAGAGGAATATCTAATTTTAAATTAACATTAGTATTATACTGTTATGTTATTATTCCGTTTCTGAGATTCAGTTTCTCACTCACTCATAGGCGATTCTAGGCTTTGCAAAGAGGTAGCACCAGCAGGATAAAGATATTTCATTCAAGAACACTCAAGTCATAGAATTAACCATTTATTGCATAAATGAATATAATGCATACAATTATGTTTGGCGTTGAAGGCTCCACTCTTAGAATTAATTTAATATTTAATTTAATATTTAATTAATTCTATTCTCCCTGAACTCGGCTCAGCAGCATGCTACGCCGAGCAGGGAGAGCAAGCAGAATCCCCCATGGGAATAAAATATTCCAGATACATTTAAACCATAGAAAGAGGGAGCCTAAAAGCAAGACATGGAAACATGTTCATTTTTTGAGCCATGCAGACTCCAGAGCTACAATACATGATAGCATTTGCATTTGATCTAAAAAGGTGGAGGTTGGGGTGGAGGTGGCAAAGTGTTGCCAGCAGCCGCACGATCCAGCAAGGATCCAGCAAAGTGGGGAACAGATCAGTGAGTGAGAGGCTGCCCTATTTAAACGGACCGCCTTGTTGTGAGAATGACTGTGATTGGAGAATTGGTTAAACGGTGAACCAAACAGAGGCTGTCAGCTGGTACAGCTGGGGCGTAGACTATGACATCATGTCTTGAATGAACTAACGCAGGCTTCATTAGTGTGACTGGGGGGTTTGGGCTGTGCCCCCCCTCGGCAAATAAATTTTGTACATTTTAAAGTAAAATGCATGAATCTGATGCACTCTGAGAGCAAAAGGAAGAGGCTAATCTTCACATTAATATCCTCTTCACTGTGCTGTGGCTTTACAATGATGAAAAAACAATTGACATTACATTTCCAATACAAAACAGCAGAGGGTGCCGCAGCACCACAAGCACCCCCACTTCCCGCGACCCTGGTCACCACTTGCCCACAGGCATCCAATGAGACTAAATCATCAGACTTAATCTTCTTGGAAACACATTTTATTTTGTCCTGATTGGTCTTAGATTTGTGTCATAGTTCTGTGGAGCCCAACATGAGCCCGACCAAAATTTTTTTTTTTTTTTTTTTTTTTTTGGAGGGCCCCTTCACTCCGAGGGCCCCGGGGCACCTGCCCCGGTTGCCCTATGGTTAATCCGGCCTTGCTCTTATGAAGTGTTACTTAAGGGATATATGTTCTCAACTTTACAATAAGGGTCACAACGAGCATTAATACATGTTAATTACGGTTAAGTAATGTTTATTTAACATGCACAATCATGTATAGGTTAGGGTCACATGAAGGAACGAGCAAACCTCAATATCATGGGTACATCAACCATTTACTAATATTAGTTAGTACCAATTAACATATTAAATTAACATGTTACACCCTTAATAAATGTTAACAAGAGACATTAATTAAGTGGTTAATTAATGCCTATTAAGCATTAACCAACCATTGCACCCTTATTAAAAAGTGTTACACATTAGTTAATTAATTAGCTCATTAAGGCTTAATTAATGAATGAATCATGCTCATTAAGCATTAACTAATTAATTAACCCTTAATTAATGTATCCTTATTGTAAAGTGTTACCCTTGTAATGTTGGTGATCTAAGAATTCAAGCTTCTTCTACTGTCACACACCCCGCTTTTTTCCACCATTAGGCCACAGAACAGAAGTAAGAAGTAGGCCATGGTTACTTCTTCTTCTTTTTTACTTCTTTTTTTCTTTACTTTTACTTCTTTTTTACAGATTGTAAACTTTCAAATGATGTCCTACAGTGAAATCAAAAAAATAGTTGAAGATGATGGTTAATTTATTTGAATGTTTGTAGGCTAAACCTAAAAGTAACATTCAGAGAAAATAGCCTTGTTGAAAGTTAGTGAACAAGCTCGGTTTGCTACCATATTATACCTGTAAGTATTTAGTGATCCTAAAACTGTTATATACTTCAACATCTAAACTTGTGGAATATGAAAATCACAGCACTGTATACTGTAAGAAGCAGCTGACAGCACAGTGCGCTTCACACAGGCAGAGAAAGGAGGAAGTCCGATATTGGGAGTTTTTTCTCTCAAAAAGTCTCAAAACCAAGTTGGAGTTGTGATGGCAGCTAATGAGCCACTATAGGTACGTAGCCTAATGCTTTTCAAGTTTTGCCTACTTTTAGAACTGTTGTTTGCTAGTAGTTTACGAACTAATCGTAGGTAGCCTTGATTTCTTAGATTTTCCTGGTGGGGGACCCCCAGACCCCCTGCTTAAAGCATGGCCTGACTGGGGCTATTAATATTTCACACTATTTCCAGGCATGAATCATTTTCCCAGTCCGGCCCTGACACTCATCCTTCATCACTCTGGATACATCCAAATATCAGCTTGGATCCCAGGGTGAGACTCAGATATTAGCTTTGAAATGACTCATAAGCTCTTTTTCAGGGACTCACCTTTAATCTGTAATTGGCTGTAGCTGCTGAGAGGGTCGAGCATCTCCTGATCGTCTGCCTTGTTCACCAACATCTCCATGAGGACTGAGTGGTCCTCACCTCCTCTAGGAGGAGCTCTTATAGGCTGCGTGGCTTAGAGGAAACCAAACTGATCTGGGAAGGAAGTGTCTGTTTTGATGCTGAGGCAGACCAAACTCAGCATCAAAACACGTACATTGTAGCTAGTTCCTTGAATGGGGAAGTTGTGGGTGAGTGGTCACAGAGACCTGTTTGCCTACGCCTCATCAAATTCAGGCTTTTAACACTGGTAGAATGACACTGAATTGCCCACCACATTACCAGTGAAAAGTTTTGATTTATCTTTACTATTTTCCACATTTTACAATAGTGAAGAACACACACTTCCACTAGTTGGTGCAATAAATCCCTGAAATGGAGCCCTGCATTGTGTGAGCAGTTTTATTCCTTTTTTCACATTTTAAAATCACAATAAAGACGTCAAAAGTATCAAGTAGCACAAAGGAATTATGCAGAGACCAAAAGAGTGTTAAACAAATCAAAACTATTTAACAGTGGCGATTCTAGAGTCTGTTCGTGCCCTAGGCAAAAATTCCCCAGAGGCCTCCGACCAGCATTCATCACCTGTCACATGTTATAGTTCCTCAAGTTCCTAAGGGCGGGTTCACACCAGCCTTGTTTAGTCCGGTCTATCGGACCTTTCCCCTTTAGTACGGTCCATAGGGTCGGTGTGAACGCTCCTACTCAAACTCTGGTGCGGACTAAAAACCGCGCTCTGGTTCGCCTGTGAGAGGTGGTCTCGGTCCGCTCTCAAGCGAACTCTGGAGCGGCCCATTTCTGGTGTGAACCCCACTCGGACTAGTCAGAGGAAGCACGTGGTTTTTTGTGTTGATTTTTTTGGTTATTTCCTGTTTTGGAAGCTCCCGCTGAAGAAGAAGCTGCTTGCTAGCTGTAGCAGTTAGCTAGTTTATCTCGTCTCGTTACCAGCGACATCACAAACAGACAAAAATGACTAGTGGCAGCCAGGGTTTGTTTACTTTTGCCCCGACAAATTGTATGGCCAATCCACCTTATTTCTGGCGGTCATGATGCACCATGATGCTTCCTTCTGCTGCCCTCTTCCCCTGTTACGTCTAGCTTGACACAACACAGCCCGTCTAATGTACCCGTCTGTAAACGGTGCAGCTGAGCTGATAAATGCCGACTTGTTCAACGAGCAACAGGTTAGAGGATGTGATAGATAACATCATTAGGCTACATTCCCAAAACTAGTGTTATTTTGTAACAAGCAAACTTTTAACGTCGGAGTTCAACAAGGAAATGCGATGCGAGGAGGCACCGGGAGGCACGCGCTGCAGTGCAGATTACCCCGCTAGCCGGGCGCTTCTCGCTCATACAGTGCAGAGTAGTATCCAGGCAGCGTCAAGCCAACAAGCATAAACACACAGCTGCTCACGTTCTAGTCCGGATATTGCTCCCAGAATTATTTTACAGCGGAGCCTCACAAAAATAAGGTGGCTAACAGAACGAGATTTCTGCCCACGTGACTTTGGTTCGTGTGGGCAGGACTAGTGGATTTTGGCCTTGTGAACGCAAACCGAACCAGCTGAAAAACGAAACAATGTATCATCCTCTTCTCTGGCCCGAACCAAGGACCCAGACTTTCTGGTGTGAACCCGACCTAAGACATATTTCATTAGCCTATTCATTGCTTTCATGCATGGTCCAAAATTTACTTTTTTGTCCACCGGACAAATGTCTAGTCAGTGAATGTTCAAATGTTACCAGCCACTCAAAAGATTACCATTGTTTGTTTATTTTTGGCTGGTGGTGAGTGAAGCAAATCGACCAGCCACTTCCAGATTTATATTTTACCAGCGTTTGGCTGGTGAATGGTGCTAATCGTGTGCTCTGCTTTCATAGCATTCATAGCTTACCTGATAGCTTAGCTAGCCAGGTTAAAAAAAATGCCATTGCTAGCTGAAGTTATTCAATTATCTCCCCATATGCTGCTATACCCAACTGGTTGTCTTGCCAGTTGGACGAGTTAAGTTTTAACCCTCATTTCATTCATGTTAAATGTTGCGTGTGTCATTCCCTCCCTGCCCCTGTATGTTGTGTGTAAAAGGAGAGGAAGGAAAGTCTGAGTTTTTTTTTTTACTGTGGGCGGCCAACTTACCTGTGGGTACTGTTAGTAGGAGTCATCTCTCTATCCCAAGTTAATGTGCGTAACCCGGGCGTTTTGTGGTAGCCCTTATAGTAGAAAAGGCCAGCACACAAAAAAGTCCTTTCAAAGGTTTAATACCTGTAGTCACCTGCAGCAGCACAGCAACAAACAAGTTTCAGCGCGTAGGCCTTCTTCAGTGTTCACACGATTCAAGAAGGCCTACGCGTGAAGAAGGCCTTCTTCAGTGTGAGCCCTAAAAAAAAAATGGTATTGGTGATCAGAAATGCATGCAACATATTTGGGTACCTGTGATCATCATTGGAGGGGAAGACACTCTCTCTCTCTCTCTCTCTCTCTCTCTCTCTCTCACACTCACACACACACACACACACACACACACCACACACACACACACACACACACACACACACACACACACACACACACACACACACACTATTAGAGGCTACTTGAATATTGGAGGGATGTATCCGTTATCTCACCCTGTTGTATTTTTTGCTTTCATCATGACACTATACAGTACAAGAAGTAACACAAATTACATGGAATAATAACAATTGCCACAATTTCACATCACTCCATTCGTGGCTGGACCCCATCTAGCCACAACCTAGCCTGCTCCCACGGTTGCCACACGCCGCACGTGGTCTGGGGCCGAATTTGACCTTGTTTCTCTTTCGTTTTGACTTCCAGATACAGTAACTTCTTCATTTCCTTCTTCTAGAATATATGAATCATGCAGGTTTGACGGGAATGATTCTCGTATTATGAGGCAATGTTGAACCTAACGGTATCCTCTTAAAGGAGAACTTACCCCCAAAACACTTTTTTTCAGCTTTTAAACAATATATATGACTTTGGGGGTGATGTGTGAAGAATGCTCGTCAAAATTTCCACATTTGACAGCAAACTGTTGCCATTCTGCCATTTGTATCATTTTTCAGCAGCATACCTGGTATAACTTTTTTTGTGCCCTCAAATGAATGGGATATTTGGTACATCCTGACGTCACGGTGGGTTTAGCACGTGCATCTGGTGCATCTCCAAAGCCTATAGAACTAGGCAAGATGGAAAAACACTAAGGAGCCCTAATTTAGTTCACATTGGGGCAATGGACCCCATATGATGAGATTTGGTCTCTCAGATGCAAATCTTTTTTTTTTTTCTTTTTTTTTTATGTAGCTTAGATATGATTTTGTCCAGAATTCCATATATCGTCGCTGTCGTTCCAGGACCTCGAATCTCCAAAACAGCAACTTTTCAGGAAGTTAAAAAAACCTGTTTGCTCTTAAAATACTGAACCAAACGTCGTCAAAGTTGGCATAATGTCTTAATTATAGTTAGTTTCCCGCTGAATGTGTCATTACTTTATTAATATCTTACCTGGATAAGCTCAAATGATGTTGTTTATATTATCAGTCCGAGTTGGAAGCACTCTCTCCCGGCCAGTCAGGCGGGAGAGAGTCGTATGCTCATGCACGAGCCTCCAAGCTCCCGGCCGCGCGCAGCAGCAGCAGCAGCCCTCCTCGGCTCTCATGTGGCCGAGGCAGGGGCTTGGGGCATGGGGTGAGAACAGTCTGACATTTCCGCAAACAAATCTCATCGCAGTTTAGCGCACATGTAAAATATAACGCAATACTACGACGTGACAACGTGACAAAGCTGCTCTAAACACATCGGCTACTATAATATATTTCCCTGCATCTCATACTGAGATTATATCGGTATTGAGTTTGGACAGACTGAATGGGCCGAGGAGGAGGAGGAGAGCTCTGCAGCTCTGCCCTGCGCTGCGCCCTGAGAGACACTCACCTCGCTCCGACTATAGCAGGCTACTCAGCTACTGCAGCCTCACTGACGCTGTGCCCCTGTCTGTGAAAAGCGTAACAGATGCGGGATTCCCGCAATCCTGTACCCAATCACTGATTGAGCAGAAAAATCGCACACCAGCTATTTCTGCCTGTGTTTGTTTGTTGTTGCTCCGTGAGGGTTACAGAGCGCCCCATGCAGGAGGCTGTTTCACCAGCCGGGGTCTGGGAGGAGGGAGGGGGAGAACGCAGCCCGCAGCTCTGCGCTGAGAGGAAAACGTTTGCACAACTTTTAACAAGAATCACGAAAAGCCCCCAAACGAAAATTAAAAACGGATTTGATGGCGCGGTATATCGCAAGTTGGACAAGGGAATGACGTGGAGAAATCTCGTATTATGATTACATAAGCGTGAATGCGGGGCGTTTGTCCTCACTGTGCTGTGTGCTGCAGTAACGAGCCTCGCATCACTAGCCTCTCCTAACGTAAGATAGACAAGCCACAAACACACACATGGGAGAAAAATAATTAAATTTCTAGTTCGCCACTGAATGGCCAAATTGATATAACTTTCAACCATTTTGAGCAACGCTGTTTCCATACAGGCCACCAGCGTTGGCTAGTTGTTGATATTTATAAAGATATTGCACCTCTCGGTAACCCTTTATTTTACAGGTACCCTAGTTACATATGAACTATTTGTAATTACACATGTACACCAAATGTAATTACACAGTAATTACCAATAGTTATAAATGAGCATCCCGATGGGTGGTTGGACGTGAACGATTGAAGAGCGGCCTGCGGCTCCCCCCAATCAGGGCGTACATGGACGACATGACAACGATAACAACAACAAACGCATGTACCAAACGCTTGCTCGATAAACTCCAAGGAAACATCGAATGGGCACGAATGGAGATTAAGAACACCAAATCCCGCAGCATCTCCATTGTCAATGGCCAGCTCGCCAATGAGAGGTTTCATATCAACGGCGAACCAATACCAACAATCTTGGAGAAACCCATCAAAAGTCTTGGTCGCTGGTACAGCACAGACCTGAAGGACTCCAAACAGGTAGAGCAACTGAGGCAGGATACAATCAGTGGCCTCAAGCAAATTAACAACACTGCTCTCCCAGGGAAGCTGAAGCTCTGGTGCTTCCAGTTTGGACTGCTGCCCCGTCTCATGTGGCCAATTTCCATCTACGAGGTCATTCTATCCCATGCCAGTCGGCTGGAGAGATTGGTGAGCGCGCAAGTAAGGAAGTGGCTTGGACTACCGAGGTGCCTCACCAGCATAGGCCTGTATGGGAACGGAGCCCTCTCTCTGCCAATCTCGAGCCTTGTGGAGGAGTACAAATGTACCAAAGCAAGGCTGGAAATGACCCTCACAGAATCCCGGGATCCATTCGTTCGAGGTGCAACCCCACCCTAGCAGGAAGGAAGTGGAAACCAGCTACAGCAGTTGCGGAAGCAAAGACCGCCCTCAGGCACCGGGACATAGTGGGGCATGTACAGCACGGCAGAGGGTGCCTTGGGTCGGGAACAACACCACCCACATGGAAAAAGGCTGCTCCATCTGAACGCCGGCACCTGGTGGTGGAGGAGGGGCGTCATCAGGAGGAAGCAGCCAGATGTGCCAAAGCAGTCTCCCAAGCTCAGCAAGGTCGCTGGATGAGGTGGGGTGGCGTGGAAAAGAGGAAAATCACATGGGGAGAGCTATGGAACATGGAGTCTAACAGGCTAAGTTTCATCATAAGAGCCACATACGACGTCCTACCCTCTCCAACCAACCTACATCTCTGGTTTGGAGAAGATCCAGCCTGCCTCCAGTGTGCAACCCCGGCAAACCTCAAACACATCCTGGTGGGTTGTAAGGCCAGCTTAACTCAAGGAAGATACACCTTGATACACAATAACAAAGCTATGAAGTGGCAACTACATCTGACTGACATATAGTTATCCTCCCAAACTCCACTAAGAAAGTTGGAAAGCCCTCGTGGCTGAGTGGTTAAAGCCGCTTGCTTTGCAATCTGAAGTTCAGTGGTTCAAATCCACCACTGGGTTTTAGCAATCTCTGTCCCAGCCCGGAGCTTCTTTACAGGTCTGGTACCATGTAACTACATATGAACTACAGTTGAATAGACTCACTCCACTTTACAGGTCCGGTACCATGTAACTACATATGAACTACAGTTGAATAGACTCACTCCACTTTACAGGTCCGGTGCCATGTAACTACATATGAACTACAGTTGAATAGACTCACTCCACTTTACAGGTCCGGTACCATGTAACTACATATGAACTACAGTTGAATAGACTCACTCCACTTTACAGGTCCGGTACCATGTAACTACATATGAACTACAGTTGAATAGACTCACTCCACTTTACAGGTCCGGTACCATGTAACTACATATGAACTACAGTTGAATAGACTCACTCCACTTTACAGGTCCGTTACCATGTAACTACATATGAACTACAGTTGAACAGACTCACTCCATTTTACAGGTCTGTTACAATGAAACTACATATGAACTTCATTTATAACTATTGGTAATTACTGTGTAATTACATTTGGTGTTCATGTGTAATTACAAATAGTTAATATGTAACCAGGGTACCTGTAAAATAAAGGGTTACCCAGCTCTCATATAAATTATTTGCGAGGCGGTGGGCAAACTGTCATGGCGTTGATTTCCGGAGAAAATTCCTGAGCTGAGCACAGCCAAAGAGTATAGTATAGACAAGAGGATACGTCATTTCTTGTTTTTTTCCATAGGTTTTTTCAAATCACTGTTCTGATACATATCTGGGGGGTAAGTCCCCCTTTAAATTGAAAGTGAACGTGAATCACCGTGAATCTTTGAAGAGGATAAAAAAGACATGCACATCCAAAAGCCCAATGGGTTGGGTACTTGATCAAAATATACCTGTCATAGTTAGAAAGAAGAGATCTGCACACCTTTGCAGCTCCTGTTGAAGGTTTTTTATTTAGCATGACGTTTCAAGCCACACAGGCTCTTCCTCAGACGCTTTCTGATGTAACAGAGAGACGCCATCTCTAAATACCCATACAACATAGATCATGTGACATAGTTCACCAGGTGTGAGTAATTCAACAATCAAGAGTAAGTCAATAATCATGCAGGTAAATTTAGAAATTTACATATAAAGACAAATATATACAGCATATGTGAAGCACAAAGGTAAGCTAAACACACATGTATAGAAAGAGTACTAGAATAAGAATAGACAGTATATAATACATTTAGCAAATAGTTTCTAGTCACAAAGCAAGGGCTCTGACTACAAAAGCCCACATACAGTAATCAAATGTTGGAGGCGTCCATTTATTTGACAAAATGTACCATTAAAGTTAAAATAGGGATCAATATGTATGACTGCACATGTATGAATATATGACCGTGAATCTTTCCCGTCAAATGTGCACGATATGATTCACGTACATCCTCTTGAATGATTCACTTTCAATTATATGTGAATCATGTAAGTTTGACGGGAATGACATGGAGCCCTATTAGGGAGGTTTCCTATGTCATTCCAAATCGGCCCTCGGGAGGCCCTAACAGCCTGGGGCCCCAAGCAGTTGCCTGCCTTGCCTGTTCACAAGCTGCGCCTCTGTATTTTAGATTATTTAAAGCAGCCCTTTGCCTTGAGGGAAAGGCAAAGGATTTGGGAAGAAATTCATACATTGGCATACAATTTCAAGCATTTAAGCCTTTACATCAACAATGGCTTTTCAACACACATAATGTTTAATTTGATAAAAGTCATAAATATGGAACTATAGGTGGTGTGCTGCCAACAAGAAGCTTCCAGGACATTGTAAAGGGAGAACTTTGATATAAAGGGATAGTTTGGATTTGTTGATGTGGGGTAGTTAGTGTACTGTATGCATTGATCTCAGTCCGTCCGTCACACTGTAGTGTCCCAATGTAAAATCCCAGTGCAACCACATTTGGCAGATGTGTTCCTATGGCCCACCACTACTCAGGTGAGGCACTGGACAACACATGGGGGATGTGTTGACCAGATGGTGGCGCTATAGAAACGTTACATTTGACTTCTGCACCGTATGGGCCAAAATAAAGATTTCCCGCTATTTTCGTATAAAACAGCTTTTTCGCTACTACTCCCAAACATTTTGTCCAATCTGCACCAAACCACAACACACAGCATGCATGGACTGCCCCGCCCCCTCCACGCCATGTTGAATTTTGTCCAAAATAAGCTTTTTTTCTTCAACATGTTTGCGATTGTCTTGTTTAAACATGGAGCTGTCAGCGCTAAAACAACCCTGTTATTTCACTGTAAAAAGAATATGCAACCCTGTATGTAGCGAAGCTTGTGGGCTTGCCTCGGGTGATGCGTGAAGTGGCCTGGGCCTGGCCTGGCTGGGTGTAAGGCAGCCAGTGACCAAGAGTGATCGGTCAGAATCGCAATCAACTTGTAGCGAAGCTTGTGTGCTTGCTGGGGGCGAAGCCTTTGGGCTTGCCTCGTGAAGTGTGCTGGATCTTAGATGAGGGCTCACGGGCTGTGATCGATCAGAATCACGGGGATGGAGATAGGGACCGACATGTCGGTCCTGGGACGCGGTTGAAATTCCACTGGTGTCCTGGCTGGGTGTAAGGCAGTCGGTCATCAGGGCCTGGCTGGTTGTAAGATAGCCAGGACTCAGCTCGGGTCCGGATTTGGTTGTGCTAATGGTTGACATTATTAGGGATAGTAGGGCAGTAGTGTATTTGAGAATATAGAATTCTGGCTTGCCTCTGGCCAGTGACACTTAGGAAAGACTAGGTGACAACCAAGTATAGTTTGGTGACGAGCTGGAGAGACAGTTGACGGCCGGAGAGACGGCAACCCGGTACGGGATGGGATTAGCACCTCATTTTGGCTCTCTCGTGAGGGAGAAATCCACAAACGCTACGGATTAGCCTCCTGAAAATCTGCGCAAGATCGGCGCGGCCTGGGGTCCTCCAGGCTAGAGCGAGGTGATCGACGCAGGTAAATGACGTGCAGCGCACAGGCCCTCTTGAGGCGTCCTTGAGGCATTCTCTCAGCCTCTGGATTGCCTTTGCCACGGGAGGGTCTGGTGAGACGAAGGAGGAGCACGGCCGGGAGAAAACCCACAGAGCCTAGATCCTCCATGCACCGAAGGGCCAATACTGCGGCGTAGCACTAGCTCTATTGCAGCGGATTGGGTGTTCTCGTTTACCCCTCCCGCGGGCAACGTTGCAGACAGAGTAGTAAGGCTGATCCGAGCGGCTTCTGGGACGCGAGTCGGGGTCTTAATTGGCCTCGGCTGGGTCTACTGGGCGAGGGTGTATGATGTTGACAGACCCGAAACACCTAACGACCCCAGATAACATCACTGATGACGCGTCCCAGCGCATGCGGCAGTAGTGTATTTGAGAATATAGAATTCTGGCTTGCCTCTGGCCAGTGACACTTAGGAAAGACTAGGTGACAACCAAGTATAGTTTGGTGACGAGCTGGAGAGACAGTTGACGGCCGGAGAGACGGCAACCCGGTACGGGATGGGATTAGCACCTCATTTTGGCTCTCTCGTGAGGGAGAAATCCACAAACGCTACGGATTAGCCTCCTGAAAATCTGCGCAAGATCGGCGCGGCCTGGGCTCCTCCAGGCTAGAGCGAGTTGCTCGACGCAGGTAAATGACGTGCAGCGCACAGGCCCTCTTGAGGCGTCCTTGAGGCATTCTCTCAGCCTCTGGATTGCCTTTGCCACGGGAGGGTCTGGTGAGACGAAGGAGGAGCACGGCCGGGAGAAAACCCACAGAGCCTAGATCCTCCATGCACCGAAGGGCCAATACTGCGGCGTAGCACTAGCTCTATTGCAGCGGATTGGGTGTTCTCGTTTACCCCTCCCGCGGGCAACGTTGCAGACAGAGTAGTAAGGCTGATCCGAGCGGCTTCTGGGACGCGAGTCGGGGTCTTAATTGGCCTCGGCTGGGTCTACTGGGCGAGGGTGTATGATGTTGACAGACCCGAAACACCTAACGACCCCAGATAACATCACTGATGACGCGTCCCAGCGCATGCGGCAGTAGTGTATTTGAGAATATAGAATTCTGGCTTGCCTCTGGCCAGTGACACTTAGGAAAGACTAGGTGACAACCAAGTATAGTTTGGTGACGAGCTGGAGAGACAGTTGACGGCCGGAGAGACGGCAACCCGGTACGGGATGGGATTAGCACCTCATTTTGGCTCTCTCGTGAGGGAGAAATCCACAAACGCTACGGATTAGCCTCCTGAAAATCTGCGCAAGATTGGCGCGGCCTGGGGTCCTCCAGGCAAGAGCGAGGTGCTCGACGCAGGTAAATGACGTGCAGCGCACAGGCCCTCTTGAGGCGTCCTTGAGGCATTCTCTCAGCCTCTGGATTGCCTTTGCCACGGGAGGGTCTGGTGAGACGAAGGAGGAGCACGGCCGGGAGAAAACCCACAGAGCCAAGATCCTCCATGCACCGAAGGGCCAATACTGCGGCGTAGCACTAGCTCTATTGCAGCGGATTGGGTGTTCTCGTTTACCCCTCCCGCGGGCAACGTTGCAGACAGAGTAGTAAGGCTGATCCGAGCGGCTTCTGGGACGCGAGTCGGGGTCTTAATTGGCCTCGGCTGGGTCTACTGGGCGAGGGTGTATGATGTTGACAGACCCGAAACACCTAACGACCCCAGATAACATCACTGATGACGCGTCCCAGCGCATGCGGCAGTAGTGTATTTGAGAATATAGAATTCTGGCTTGCCTCTGGCCAGTGACACTTAGGAAAGACTAGGTGACAACCAAGTATAGTTTGGTGATGAGCTGGAGAGACAGTTGACGGCCGGAGAGACGGCAACCCGGTACGGGATGGGATTAGCACCTCATTTTGGCTCTCTCGTGAGGGAGAAATCCACAAACGCTACGGATTAGCCGCCTGAAAATCTGCGCAAGATCGGCGCGGCCTGGGGTCCTCCAGGCTAGAGTGAGGTGCTCGACGCAGGTAAATGACGTGCAGCGCACAGGCCCTCTTGAGGCGTCCTTGAGGCATTCTCTCAGCCTCTGGATTGCCTTTGCCACGGGAGGGTCTGGTGAGACGAAGGAGGAGCACGGCCGGGAGAAAACCCACAGAGCCTAGATCCTCCATGCACCGAAGGGCCAATACTTCGGCGTAGCACTAGCTCTATTGCAGCGGATTGGGTGTTCTCGTTTACCCCTCCCGCGGGCAACGTTGCAGACAGAGTAGTAAGGCTGATCCGAGCGGCTTCTGGGACGCGAGTCGGGGTCTTAATTGGCCTCGGCTGGGTCTACTGGGCGAGGGTGTATGATGTTGACAGACCCGAAACACCTAACGACCCCAGATAACATCACTGATGACGCGTCCCAGCGCATGCGGCAGTAGTGTATTTGAGAATATAGAATTCTGGCTTGCCTCTGGCCAGTGACACTTAGGAAAGACTAGGTGACAACCAAGTATAGTTTGGTGACGAGCTGGAGAGACAGTTGACGGCCGGAGAGACGGCAACCCGGTACGGGATGGGATTAGCACCTCATTTTGGCTCTCTCGTGAGGGAGAAATCCACAAACGCTACGGATTAGCCTCCTGAAAATCTGCGCAAGATCGGCGCGGCCTGGGGTCCTCCAGGCTAGAGCGAGGTGCTCGACGCAGGTAAATGACGTGCAGCGCACAGGCCCTCTTGAGGCGTCCTTGAGGCATTCTCTCAGCCTCTGGATTGCCTTTGCCACGGGAGGGTCTGGTGAGACGAAGGAGGAGCACGGCCGGGAGAAAACCCACAGAGCCTAGATCCTCCATGCACCGAAGGGCCAATACTGCGGCATAGCACTAGCTCTATTGCAGCGGATTGGGTGTTCTCGTTTACCCCTCCCGCGGGCAACGTTGCAGACAGAGTAGTAAGGCTGATCCGAGCGGCTTCTGGGACGCGAGTCGGGGTCTTAATTGGCCTCGGCTGGGTCTACTGGGCGAGGGTGTATGATGTTGACAGACCCGAAACACCTAACGACCCCAGATAACATCACTGATGACGTGTCCCAGCGCATGCGGCAGTAGTGTATTTGAGAATATAGAATTCTGGCTTGCCTCTGGCCAGTGACACTTAGGAAAGACTAGGTGACAACCAAGTATAGTTTGGTGACGAGCTGGAGAGACAGTTGACGGCCGGAGAGACGGCAACCCGGTACGGGATGGGATTAGCACCTCATTTTGGCTCTCTCGTGAGGGAGAAATCCACAAACGCTACGGATTAGCCTCCTGAAAATCTGCGCAAGATCGGCGCGGCCTGGGGTCCTCCAGGCTAGAGCGAGGTGCTCGACGCAGGTAAATGACGTGCAGCGCACAGGCCCTCTTGAGGCGTCCTTGAGGCATTCTCTCAGCCTCTGGATTGCCTTTGCCACGGGAGGGTCTGGTGAGACGAAGGAGGAGCACGGCCGGGAGAAAACCCACAGAGCCTAGATCCTCCATGCACCGAAGGGCCAATACTGCGGCGTAGCACTAGCTCTATTGCAGCGGATTGGGTGTTCTCGTTTACCCCTCCCGCGGGCAACGTTGCAGACAGAGTCAAGTCAAGTCAAGTCAAGTCAAGTCAACTTTATTTATATAGCACATTTACATACAGCGGCAGCCGAACCAAAGTGCTTCACAGGCGGGGAGTAAAGTGCACAGATGTAAATAAGTAAAGTGCAAAAATACTAATTGAGAGCAACATAATACAAAGTGCATATAAGATGACAATTAAAATCAAAAAGATAAAACAATAAGACAATAAAAGCAATAAAACGATAAATGCCAGGGACCTAACGATGGCTAAGTAGGGGGGAAAGCCAGGGAAAACAGGTGGGTTTTTAAGAGCGATTTAAAAACCTCCAGGGTCTGGGCAGCACGAACGTGTAGGGGGAGACTGTTCCAGAGTTTTGGGGCAGCTGCCGCAAAGGCTCTGTCCCCCCTAGTTTTTAGTTTGGTTCTGGGCACCACCAGCAGCGATAGGTCGGCCGATCTAAGAGCTCTGGAGGGGGTGTGGCGGTGCAGCAGCTCGGAAATGTAGGGAGGGGCCAGGCCATTGAGGGCTTTAAAAACGGTCAGGGATAATTTAAAATCAATGCGAAAGCGCACAGGCAGCCAGTGGAGCGAGGACAGGACTGGGGTGATGTGCTCGCGCTTTTTTGTCCTCGTAAGGAGGCGTGCAGCCGCGTTCTGAACGAGCTGTAGGCGGCGGAGCAAGGACTGATCAATCCCCACATAAAGTGCGTTGCAGTAGTCAATACGTGTGGTGACGAAGGCGTGAATAACCCTCTCCAGGTTTGCCTGGGAGAGGTAGGCCTTCGTCTTAGCCAGCAGCCGAAGGTGGTAAAAGCTGTTTTTAACTACTGAGTTGATCTGCTTGTCGAATTTAAAAGCGCTATCAAATATAACCCCAAGGTTCCTAACCGAGGTGGAAAGGTTAGAACCCAG
Organism: Poromitra crassiceps; assembly: GCF_964638095.1. NCBI lineage: Eukaryota > Metazoa > Chordata > Actinopteri > Beryciformes > Melamphaidae > Poromitra > Poromitra crassiceps. Next base: position 7,920,201 of record NC_139638.1, on the reverse strand, counting down.
GGGGCCGAGAGCATCGACAAGGGGGGCCGGGGTGGCACTGTTAAAAATGATGACCTCTGTCTTTTTTTCGTTAAGAGTGAGAAAGTTGTTGGACATCCAGAGTTTGATTTCAGCCAGGCAGTCCAGCAGAGGCTGTAGTGCAGTTCCCCCTTGGGTGGGTTTTAGGGGAAGGTACACCTGCACATCATCAGCGAAGCAGTGGAAGGACACATTAAATTTAGCCAGGATCTGACCTAGGGGCAGCAGGTATAACAGGAAGAGGGCGGGGCCCAAGATTGATCCTTGTGGCACCCCACAGGTAAGGGGGGCCACAGCGGAGGACAGGTCTCCTAGCTGGACGGAAAAAGTCCGGTTATTTAAATACGACCGGAACCAGTCCAGGGCGACGCCCCTGATGCCCACCTGGTGCTCAAGTCGAGCTAATAGGATCGTGTGATCCACCGTATCAAAAGCGGCCGTGAGGTCAAGGAGCAGCAGGACAGAGGGGCTACCTGCATCGGCGGCTAAGATGAGGTCATTAAAAACACGGAGGAGGGCTGTTTCTGTGCTATGCCGAGGTTTAAAACCTGATTGAAATTTCTCGTGGATGTTGTGTTGCTCGAGAAATGACTGTAGTTGCAAATAGACGATGCGTTCCAGGACTTTTGAAAGAAACGGTAGTTGGGAGATGGGTCTGAAGTTTGGGAGGACAGAGGGATCAAGGTTGGGCTTTTTTATTCGGGGCTGGACCACAGCATGTTTGAAGGCAGCCGGGACACAGCCAGTGCTGAGACTAGCGTTTAGCAACAATGATATGATGGGCATGACAGAGTCAGGGGTTTCCTTGAGAAGGCGTGAGGGGAGGGCATCGGAGGGGCAGGAAGTGGGTCGCAGATGCTTGATGGCATCCGAGAGAGAGGAGGGGGAGACAGGCTCAAACTGATCAAAGACAGCAGGCAGGGGGGAGTGGGGGGGAGGAGGAGGGGGTGGGAAGGGCGAGGGGGGGAGTGGTCGGAGGGCAGAGACTTTGTTGATAAAGAAATTAAGAAAACTTTCACACAAGTCGAGTGAAGGCACGGCGGAGGGGGGGGCAGAAGGGTTAATAAGGGAGTTAAGGACTTTAAACAGAACCTGGGGTTTGTGGCAGTTGTTTGTGACAAGGTTTGAGATGTAGTCTGATTTTGCAGTTTTAACAGCGGTTTGGTAGGTGGATAGGGAATCGCGGAGAATTTGGAGGGAGACGTGCAGCCTATCCTTCCTCCATTTTCTTTCAGCACGCCTGCATACGCATCTAAGAGCGCGCGTGGTGTCACTTAGCCAAGGTGTTGGGAGGTTTTTTTTGCGTATGGATTTCAGAGGTGCGACAGTATTCAAAATATCAGTGCATGATTTATTAAACATGTCGAGGAGGTCGTCTACATTTGGGATAGTGCTCACATTTAAGGCACAGACTGGGGAGCTAGCAAAAGCATCGGAGAATTGAACAGCAGTGTCAGGGGTAACCATGCGTGAACGTTGAGTGGAGACATGAGAGGAAATAGCAGGGGAGGGAGTCATGGTGGAAAACACAATAGGAAAATGATCAGAGATACCAGCATCACAAATGTCAATTATCTTGATGGATAATCCAAGGGACAGTACGAGGTCGAGAGTGTGTCCTTTTTCATGTGTCGGGGCCATAACAGATTGGGTGAGATTGAATGAGTCAATGAGGTTTTGAAAGTCTCGGGATAGAGGGTGTGATTGGCAACATACATGAATATTTAGGTCACCACAGAGGAGTATATGGTCATAGCGCACTATTACACCAGAGAGAAAGTCCGTGAAGTCATTAATGAAGTCCTTATTGTATTTGGGCGGGCGGTAGATGACGGCGCAAAACACAGCGGGTGACAGATTCAGTTCAAAGGACTGCAGTTCAAAGCTGGAGTAATTAGTTGCAGGTTGTAACAGGCGGCAGCGAAAGGAGGACTTGAACACAGAGGCTAGCCCTCCACCTCTGCCTGAGGAGCGAGGGGAGCTGAAAAAGGTACAGCCAGGCGGGAGAAGTTCGGAGAACGGCAAAAACTCACCAGCCTGAAGCCAAGTCTCTGTTATGAACATGAAGTCCAGGCCGCGGGAAGTGAAGAAGTCGCCCAGGATAAATGTTTTGTTGGCTAGCGACCTAGCATTTAGCAGGGCTAAGTGGAGGCTTAGCTCTGTGCTAGCCGAGGGCGAGGCGCGTCTCAGCGGCCGAAGAGCATTTAAATCCGCACCGCCGCTGGATCTGCGGGCCCGCAGCCTGCAACAGTGGTCTGGGGGAACCAGCACCATCCTTGGGGAAGCAGGCCGGCCAGGGAGCACCGATGGATTCAGGCACGATGACGCGGCAGGTGTGGGCAGGCCAGGTGTTGTCATCGGGCAGGGCGGAGAGGCGGCGGCTAGGGGGCCGGGTGTTGTCATCGGTCCGTGCGTGGAGGCGGCGGCAGGCGGGCCCGGTGTAGCCATCGGGCCGGGCGAGGGGGCAGCAGCAGGCGAGGCAGGCCGCTGATCAACCGATGTTGACAGCCCGTCATCAGGCGGGGCCGGTCCCGTACGCGGCAGCAGGGGCCCAGGGACAACGGATCGGAGCCAGCGGCCTCGGAGGAACAGCGAGCATCGAGCCGCGGGGAGGCAGCATCCATCACAAAGAAGGCAGCCGTTGGTCGTGGACGAAGAAGCCAGCAGGTAAGCCTTTGTTTTGGCGAGTACACCGCCTCGTCTTCCCCGTCTTCTGTCGCGTTTTTTCCGCGGGAAGGCGCAGGGCTGACGGCGTAGGTGGGCGGGGATGTTCAGCAGAACAGGCGGTAGACTCCTCGGCTGATCACCCAAACATTGTAGCGATGGCGTTTCGCCAAATGCTCTTAGGTTTAAAAGAGCTTGGCGATCATAAACTAAGAGGCTCGAGGTGTCCCGGCAGTAAACACATAGAAACAAGGCAATTGCAAACAAACAGCTGAGCGTACGAGGCAGACGGCTTGCCGACACAGGCGCCATCTTGCAACGTCACAGGAAGTCCCCTGACAGAGTAGTAAGGCTGATCCGAGCGGCTTCTGGGACGCGAGTCGGGGTCTTAATTGGCCTCGGCTGGGTCTACTGGGCGAGGGTGTATGATGTTGACAGACCCGAAACACCTAACGACCCCAGATAACATCACTGATGACGCGTCCCAGCGCATGCGGCAGTAGTGTATTTGAGAATATAGAATTCTGGCTTGCCTCTGGCCAGTGACACTTAGGAAAGACTAGGTGACAACCAAGTATAGTTTGGTGACGAGCTGGAGAGACAGTTGACGGCCGGAGAGACGGCAACCCGGTACGGGATGGGATTAGCACCTCATTTTGGCTCTCTCGTGAGGGAGAAATCCACAAACGCTACGGATTAGCCTCCTGAAAATCTGCGCAAGATCGGCGCGGCCTGGGGTCCTCCAGGCTAGAGCGAGGTGCTCGACGCAGGTAAATGACGTGCAGCGCACAGGCCCTCTTGAGGCGTCCTTGAGGCATTCTCTCAGCCTCTGGATTGCCTTTGCCACGGGAGGGTCTGGTGAGACGAAGGAGGAGCACGGCCGGGAGAAAACCCACAGAGCCTAGATCCTCCATGCACCGAAGGGCCAATACTGCGGCGTAGCACTAGCTCTATTGCAGCGGATTGGGTGTTCTCGTTTACCCCTCCCGCGGGCAACGTTGCAGACAGAGTAGTAAGGCTGATCCGAGCGGCTTCTGGGACGCGAGTCGGGGTCTTAATTGGCCTCGGCTGGGTCTACTGGGCGAGGGTGTATGATGTTGACAGACCCGAAACACCTAACGACCCCAGATAACATCACTGATGACGCGTCCCAGCGCATGCGGCAGTAGTGTATTTGAGAATATAGAATTCTGGCTTGCCTCTGGCCAGTGACACTTAGGAAAGACTAGGTGACAACCAAGTATAGTTTGGTGACGAGCTGGAGAGACAGTTGACGGCCGGAGAGACGGCAACCCGGTACGGGATGGGATTAGCACCTCATTTTGGCTCTCTCGTGAGGGAGAAATCCACAAACGCTACGGATTAGCCTCCTGAAAATCTGCGCAAGATCGGCGCGGCCTGGGCTCCTCCAGGCTAGAGCGAGTTGCTCGACGCAGGTAAATGACGTGCAGCGCACAGGCCCTCTTGAGGCGTCCTTGAGGCATTCTCTCAGCCTCTGGATTGCCTTTGCCACGGGAGGGTCTGGTGAGACGAAGGAGGAGCACGGCCGGGAGAAAACCCACAGAGCCTAGATCCTCCATGCACCGAAGGGCCAATACTGCGGCGTAGCACTAGCTCTATTGCAGCGGATTGGGTGTTCTCGTTTACCCCTCCCGCGGGCAACGTTGCAGACAGAGTAGTAAGGCTGATCCGAGCGGCTTCTGGGACGCGAGTCGGGGTCTTAATTGGCCTCGGCTTGGTCTACTGGGCGAGGGTGTATGATGTTGACAGACCCGAAACACCTAACGACCCCAGATAACATCACTGATGACGCGTCCCAGCGCATGCGGCAGTAGTGTATTTGAGAATATAGAATTCTGGCTTGCCTCTGGCCAGTGACACTTAGGAAAGACTAGGTGACAACCAAGTATAGTTTGGTGACGAGCTGGAGAGACAGTTGACGGCCGGAGAGACGGCAACCCGGTACGGGATGGGATTAGCACCTCATTTTGGCTCTCTCGTGAGGGAGAAATCCACAAACGCTACGGATTAGCCTCCTGAAAATCTGCGCAAGATTGGCGCGGCCTGGGGTCCTCCAGGCTAGAGCGAGGTGCTCGACGCAGGTAAATGACGTGCAGCGCACAGGCCCTCTTGAGGCGTCCTTGAGGCATTCTCTCAGCCTCTGGATTGCCTTTGCCACGGGAGGGTCTGGTGAGACGAAGGAGGAGCACGGCCGGGAGAAAACCCACAGAGCCTAGATCCTCCATGCACCGAAGGGCCAATACTGCGGCGTAGCACTAGCTCTATTGCAGCGGATTGGGTGTTCTCGTTTACCCCTCCCGCGGGCAACGTTGCAGACAGAGTAGTAAGGCTGATCCGAGCGGCTTCTGGGACGCGAGTCGGGGTCTTAATTGGCCTCGGCTTGGTCTACTGGGCGAGGGTGTATGATGTTGACAGACCCGAAACACCTAACGACCCCAGATAACATCACTGATGACGCGTCCCAGCGCATGCGGCAGTAGTGTATTTGAGAATATAGAATTCTGGCTTGCCTCTGGCCAGTGACACTTAGGAAAGACTAGGTGACAACCAAGTATAGTTTGGTGACGAGCTGGAGAGACAGTTGACGGCCGGAGAGACGGCAACCCGGTACGGGATGGGATTAGCACCTCATTTTGGCTCTCTCGTGAGGGAGAAATCCACAAACGCTACGGATTAGCCTCCTGAAAATCTGCGCAAGATTGGCGCGGCCTGGGGTCCTCCAGGCTAGAGCGAGGTGCTCGACGCAGGTAAATGACGTGCAGCGCACAGGCCCTCTTGAGGCGTCCTTGAGGCATTCTCTCAGCCTCTGGATTGCCTTTGCCACGGGAGGGTCTGGTGAGACGAAGGAGGAGCACGGCCGGGAGAAAACCCACAGAGCCTAGATCCTCCATGCACCGAAGGGCCAATACTGCGGCGTAGCACTAGCTCTATTGCAGCGGATTGGGTGTTCTCGTTTACCCCTCCCGCGGGCAACGTTGCAGACAGAGTAGTAAGGCTGATCCGAGCGGCTTCTGGGACGCGAGTCGGGGTCTTAATTGGCCTCGGCTGGGTCTACTGGGCGAGGGTGTATGATGTTGACAGACCCGAAACACCTAACGACCCCAGATAACATCACTGATGACGCGTCCCAGCGCATGCGGCAGTAGTGTATTTGAGAATATAGAATTCTGGCTTGCCTCTGGCCAGTGACACTTAGGAAAGACTAGGTGACAACCAAGTATAGTTTGGTGACGAGCTGGAGAGACAGTTGACGGCCGGAGAGACGGCAACCCGGTACGGGATGGGATTAGCACCTCATTTTGGCTCTCTCGTGAGGGAGAAATCCACAAACGCTACGGATTAGCCGCCTGAAAATCTGCGCAAGATCGGCGCGGCCTGGGGTCCTCCAGGCTAGAGCGAGGTGCTCGACGCAGGTAAATGACGTGCAGCGCACAGGCCCTCTTGAGGCGTCCTTGAGGCATTCTCTCAGCCTCTGGATTGCCTTTGCCACGGGAGGGTCTGGTGAGACGAAGGAGGAGCACGGCCGGGAGAAAACCCACAGAGCCTAGATCCTCCATGCACCGAAGGGCCAATACTTCGGCGTAGCACTAGCTCTATTGCAGCGGATTGGGTGTTCTCGTTTACCCCTCCCGCGGGCAACGTTGCAGACAGAGTAGTAAGGCTGATCCGAGCGGCTTCTGGGACGCGAGTCGGGGTCTTAATTGGCCTCGGCTGGGTCTACTGGGCGAGGGTGTATGATGTTGACAGACCCGAAACACCTAACGACCCCAGATAACATCACTGATGACGCGTCCCAGCGCATGCGGCAGTAGTGTATTTGAGAATATAGAATTCTGGCTTGCCTCTGGCCAGTGACACTTAGGAAAGACTAGGTGACAACCAAGTATAGTTTGGTGACGAGCTGGAGAGACAGTTGACGGCCGGAGAGACGGCAACCCGGTACGGGATGGGATTAGCACCTCATTTTGGCTCTCTCGTGAGGGAGAAATCCACAAACGCTACGGATTAGCCTCCTGAAAATCTGCGCAAGATCGGCGCGGCCTGGGGTCCTCCAGGCTAGAGCGAGGTGCTCGACGCAGGTAAATGACGTGCAGCGCACAGGCCCTCTTGAGGCGTCCTTGAGGCATTCTCTCAGCCTCTGGATTGCCTTTGCCACGGGAGGGTCTGGTGAGACGAAGGAGGAGCACGGCCGGGAGAAAACCCACAGAGCCTAGATCCTCCATGCACCGAAGGGCCAATACTGCGGCATAGCACTAGCTCTATTGCAGCGGATTGGGTGTTCTCGTTTACCCCTCCCGCGGGCAACGTTGCAGACAGAGTAGTAAGGCTGATCCGAGCGGCTTCTGGGACGCGAGTCGGGGTCTTAATTGGCCTCGGCTGGGTCTACTGGGCGAGGGTGTATGATGTTGACAGACCCGAAACACCTAACGACCCCAGATAACATCACTGATGACGCGTCCCAGCGCATGCGGCAGTAGTGTATTTGAGAATATAGAATTCTGGCTTGCCTCTGGCCAGTGACACTTAGGAAAGACTAGGTGACAACCAAGTATAGTTTGGTGACGAGCTGGAGAGACAGTTGACGGCCGGAGAGACGGCAACCCGGTACGGGATGGGATTAGCACCTCATTTTGGCTCTCTCGTGAGGGAGAAATCCACAAACGCTACGGATTAGCCTCCTGAAAATCTGCGCAAGATCGGCGCGGCCTGGGGTCCTCCAGGCTAGAGCGAGGTGCTCGACGCAGGTAAATGACGTGCAGCGCACAGGCCCTCTTGAGGCGTCCTTGAGGCATTCTCTCAGCCTCTGGATTGCCTTTGCCACGGGAGGGTCTGGTGAGACGAAGGAGGAGCACGGCCGGGAGAAAACCCACAGAGCCTAGATCCTCCATGCACCGAAGGGCCAATACTGCGGCGTAGCACTAGCTCTATTGCAGCGGATTGGGTGTTCTCGTTTACCCCTCCCACGGGCAACGTTGCAGACAGAGTAGTAAGGCTGATCCGAGCGGCTTCTGGGACGCGAGTCGGGGTCTTAATTGGCCTCGGCTGGGTCTACTGGGCGAGGGTGTATGATGTTGACAGACCCGAAACACCTAACGACCCCAGATAACATCACTGATGACGCGTCCCAGCGCATGCGGCAGTAGTGTATTTGAGAATATAGAATTCTGGCTTGCCTCTGGCCAGTGACACTTAGGAAAGACTAGGTGACAACCAAGTATAGTTTGGTGACGAGCTGGAGAGACAGTTGACGGCCGGAGAGACGGCAACCCGGTACGGGATGGGATTAGCACCTCATTTTGGCTCTCTCGTGAGGGAGAAATCCACAAACGCTACGGATTAGCCTCCTGAAAATCTGCGCAAGATCGGCGCGGCCTGGGGTCCTCCAGGCTAGAGCGAGGTGCTCGACGCAGGTAAATGACGTGCAGCGCACAGGCCCTCTTGAGGCGTCCTTGAGGCATTCTCTCAGCCTCTGGATTGCCTTTGCCACGGGAGGGTCTGGTGAGACGAAGGAGGAGCACGGCCGGGAGAAAACCCACAGAGCCTAGATCCTCCATGCACCGAAGGGCCAATACTGCGGCGTAGCACTAGCTCTATTGCAGCGGATTGGGTGTTCTCGTTTACCCCTCCCGCGGGCAACGTTGCAGACAGAGTAGTAAGGCTGATCCGAGCGGCTTCTGGGACGCGAGTCGGGGTCTTAATTGGCCTCGGCTGGGTCTACTGGGCGAGGGTGTATGATGTTGACAGACCCGAAACACCTAACGACCCCAGATAACATCACTGATGACGCGTCCCAGCGCATGCGGCAGTAGTGTATTTGAGAATATAGAATTCTGGCTTGCCTCTGGCCAGTGACACTTAGGAAAGACTAGGTGACAACCAAGTATAGTTTGGTGACGAGCTGGAGAGACAGTTGACGGCCGGAGAGACGGCAACCCGGTACGGGATGGGATTAGCACCTCATTTTGGCTCTCTCGTGAGGGAGAAATCCACAAACGCTACGGATTAGCCTCCTGAAAATCTGCGCAAGATCGGCGCGGCCTGGGGTCCTCCAGGCTAGAGCGAGGTGCTCGACGCAGGTAAATGACGTGCAGCGCACAGGCCCTCTTGAGGCGTCCTTGAGGCATTCTCTCAGCCTCTGGATTGCCTTTGCCACGGGAGGGTCTGGTGAGACGAAGGAGGAGCACGGCCGGGAGAAAACCCACAGAGCCTAGATCCTCCATGCACCGAAGGGCCAATACTGCGGCATAGCACTAGCTCTATTGCAGCGGATTGGGTGTTCTCGTTTACCCCTCCCGCGGGCAACGTTGCAGACAGAGTAGTAAGGCTGATCCGAGCGGCTTCTGGGACGCGAGTCGGGGTCTTAATTGGCCTCGGCTGGGTCTACTGGGCGAGGGTGTATGATGTTGACAGACCCGAAACACCTAACGACCCCAGATAACATCACTGATGACGCGTCCCAGCGCATGCGGCAGTAGTGTATTTGAGAATATAGAATTCTGGCTTGCCTCTGGCCAGTGACACTTAGGAAAGACTAGGTGACAACCAAGTATAGTTTGGTGACGAGCTGGAGAGACAGTTGACGGCCGGAGAGACGGCAACCCGGTACGGGATGGGATTAGCACCTCATTTTGGCTCTCTCGTGAGGGAGAAATCCACAAACGCTACGGATTAGCCTCCTGAAAATCTGCGCAAGATCGGCGCGGCCTGGGGTCCTCCAGGCTAGAGCGAGGTGCTCGACGCAGGTAAATGACGTGCAGCGCACAGGCCCTCTTGAGGCGTCCTTGAGGCATTCTCTCAGCCTCTGGATTGCCTTTGCCACGGGAGGGTCTGGTGAGACGAAGGAGGAGCACGGCCGGGAGAAAACCCACAGAGCCTAGATCCTCCATGCACCGAAGGGCCAATACTGCGGCGTAGCACTAGCTCTATTGCAGCGGATTGGGTGTTCTCGTTTACCCCTCCCGCGGGCAACGTTGCAGACAGAGTAGTAAGGCTGATCCGAGCGGCTTCTGGGACGCGAGTCGGGGTCTTAATTGGCCTCGGCTGGGTCTACTGGGCGAGGGTGTATGATGTTGACAGACCCGAAACACCTAACGACCCCAGATAACATCACTGATGACGCGTCCCAGCGCATGCGGCAGTAGTGTATTTGAGAATATAGAATTCTGGCTTGCCTCTGGCCAGTGACACTTAGGAAAGACTAGGTGACAACCAAGTATAGTTTGGTGACGAGCTGGAGAGACAGTTGACGGCCGGAGAGACGGCAACCCGGTACGGGATGGGATTAGCACCTCATTTTGGCTCTCTCGTGAGGGAGAAATCCACAAACGCTACGGATTAGCCTCCTGAAAATCTGCGCAAGATCGGCGCGGCCTGGGGTCCTCCAGGCTAGAGCGAGGTGCTCGACGCAGGTAAATGACGTGCAGCGCACAGGCCCTCTTGAGGCGTCCTTGAGGCATTCTCTCAGCCTCTGGATTGCCTTTGCCACGGGAGGGTCTGGTGAGACGAAGGAGGAGCACGGCCGGGAGAAAACCCACAGAGCCTAGATCCTCCATGCACCGAAGGGCCAATACTGCGGCGTAGCACTAGCTCTATTGCAGCGGATTGGGTGTTCTCGTTTACCCCTCCCGCGGGCAACGTTGCAGACAGAGTAGTAAGGCTGATCCGAGCGGCTTCTGGGACGCGAGTCGGGGTCTTAATTGGCCTCGGCTGGGTCTACTGGGCGAGGGTGTATGATGTTGACAGACCCGAAACACCTAACGACCCCAGATAACATCACTGATGACGCGTCCCAGCGCATGCGGCAGTAGTGTATTTGAGAATATAGGGAGTAAGTATACCGGATACTGGAAGAAGGAATCTCTAGGAATCAAGCATAGCGTCACAGAACACCTTGTTTATATCCCCGCATTTTGGTGTATGACATCACGTCATTGGTGATGTCACAACGTTCGAGGGAGCTATGACATCATCGGTGTTATGTCTGACATCGCCGATGACCTCACAGGTGAACTCTATGCTATGACATCATTGTCATCGTTGATGATGTCATCGTCATTACGTCGTTGGCGCGCCGGTTGGTGGGCATCGACTGCCCCAAGAACAGGCCTGACGGTGCGCCATTATGGACCCTTTTCTACACTGTAAACAGAGCACAGGTATGGGTATTATAACACAATTAAAAAATGACTCACAGGTGCACTGCAGGTCCTAAATTATTTCTACTAACCAATGATTGCATTCCACTCTCACTCTGACATTGCGTTCTTCATTCCAAGTTCAGCATAGTCCCTTTTTTTTAACAAAAAAAAGTTGCTCTTAAAAAGATAATGGGCTCTATCTTCCCAAAAGCGCTAATTTAGCGTTTGCGCTCGTTAAACGCCGTGCGCAATGGAAATTGGGGGCGGACACAAGCGCATGCCTGTGATAACTGTACTGGGCATTGGCTGCCACAAGCCAAAGCAAGTGTTTCAGCGCTCAAATGTGGTGATAGATGCCATTATGCTATCGGCAGCAGCGTGCAATTACTTTGCGCTAAGAGCTTTGAAAAGGACCTCTGACGCACAAATACCTCTCTGCGCTGGGTGCGCTGCATGGAGATTACCGTTGCGCTCCCAGCGCAGAGAGGTATTTGTGCAGTGGAAAGTGGAATTCGTTTTGGATATGTCATTACGCACAGCCTTGCCACGCCAATACATTAAATTATGCTGCTAAAATTGGCTATTAGCAGATAATTCAGTGAGGCAATCAACTATAACTCACTGAGAAACTTTTATCACATCGCAAAGAGGGAAATTAATTGAGAAAACGTGTTGGACAATGGACATAGGCTATTTACCTTCATAAGTCGGAGGTTCGTTGGCACCACAGACGATCTGTCAATAAGCTCTCTCTGTCCTCGCACGAGTGAGTACACTCTATTACGCATGGAGAGAATTACAGCATATTGCATGCCTCGCGCAAACAAACAATTGCGAGACGGGAATGTGATTGGTTTTGATTGACGTAATGCCCAGCCTTGCCTGGCCACGTTTGTGAATAATTCTGGTAGTTAAGACCGCCCAAATCCCGTTTGCGCAGGCATTTTGGGGCGCATATGATTTTGGCACGGCTCTAATTTGCGCTTGCGACACCTGCCTCCGCATCCCGGCTGAGAATTGCATACCCAACGGGGCTGTTTTAACTTAGAAATGAGGAAGGTCACGTCTACCAGACAATTTCACTTTTAAACAGTTACATTTCTGTATAAATGATTACAAGTAGCTCCCGTGAGGTGAGGATGCTTTTTTTTGCTGATTGGCGGGGGAGCAAAACTCGGCAGAACACCTGGCGGACGGCGCAAGGCGGAATGCTATGTTCCCTGCCTTATTGGCACGCGCAAACAGGTGCGCAAACACTATTAGGGGATAGCACCTGTCGGAAGATAGAGGCCAATGACTTTATGAGCCACACACTCACTGCAGTTGTGAGCAAAATTACCATACAGATCAAGTTGTTGTGTAAGAAGCAGGCGACCCAGCAGCTGTACGGCTGTTGGAAGAAGGAAATCAATAAACAGAAAATTAATTGTAATGCTGATATCATCAGTCTGCAGGAGTGCAGAGATCTTGGCTGAAAGTGGTTGTTTGGAGGCAAAGTAACCAAACACTGCCCTTGCTGGTTGCATTAAACCCAGAGAGAATCCCTATCTATTTCCTCAGTGACACAAGGAATTTTAGGCATTTTGTCATAAGAGCATAAATAGACAAGGTTACAAACTGTAACCACCAATATTTGTATTACAGTAAAGCTAAAACTCACAGTTTTAGTAGCCAGAAAGAAATAGTGTCTTGAGGTCAAGCTTTTGTCATTGTGCTTTGCATGCAAACACCTCCTGCATTCGCCTCCAACAAGATAGGAAGGAGGATTTGTGGATTTGCTCATTGAGCTCAGGGTCACGTTTTGTAGAGAACATGATGTTTTAGGCTACTGTCTGAGCCATTCAGTTTTTGATTTGCACCAAGTATACCAATACTCTGGCTGTCAAGCTGCGCTCTGCTACTCTGATGTATTGATCTTTTCATAGAAGAGCTTGTGTAAATGTAGGCCTACTGACATGTCAAAGATATTAAGATAGATTCTTATTGGTCGTTCAGGAGTGTTAACCAGTTGTTAACCACTTTACATCACCACAATATAATTGTTGTAGAGAAAGTATTGACTTGTGTTTTAGGTTAGGAGGCAGAGCCGTTACCAAGGTTACTTCTGTCCAAAACCTTGTGCTGAAATGAACTTCTAACGGAGGTTCAATCAGGAAGACTGTAATCTGCACTTTACACTTCCTCAATTCACTTCTTATTTCTCCACCCCTTCAAATCTGCTCACACGCTCAAAATAAACCCGTCAACTTCCAGGCTTCAATTGAATAATCAGCTGTTTGCCTTGCATTGTAAGCCATTTTAAGCCAATCGCATGGATGCTTCTTTTCACCCCATTCAGCCTGCTCAAACTCCTGTGCTGTCAGTCTTGCACCCTCCACCTCTCCACCCCAGTCTTCACAGACCCATCAGAGTAATCAGATTCTTCAGTCTGAAGAGTCTCATCAGTTTCAGAAGGAGAGGCATTACCATCACCACCACCAGTGACTCTACAGGGGGATATTACTGGCTGCTGCAGCTCTATCTCAATATCTCCCTGTGGTGTCTAAGCGACAAAGACTATCAACAAAACATAATTCTCATATTTTCTGTAATGCATCATTAATTTGCCATTGTAATAAATATAATTGTATTCATTCACTGGTCTTTAGTCTCTCCTGATTGAACTGATGTTGGAGTGGAGCATGGGGATGGGGATGGATGGCTGTGCTGTGTTCTACAACAGTGGTTCTCAACATGGTGTCCGGGGACCACCAGTGGTCTTCGAGAGGGTGTAGAAGTATGATTAGTCTGATGGTTAATTTATGAAGTTAACAACAATTACAAGTATACCAAGTATATAAAAAACAATTAAGCAATATAATCCAAATCTGTGTGTTCAAATTGGCTCTCTTTCAGTCAGAAAGGCCTCAGACCAGAGACAGCTGCAGACCAGCATCATGTTCTTCGATTTCTCCAGTGCTTTTCAAGCCAAGTCTGCTGAAGAAGAAACTGGAGGACATGCAGGTGGAGGACACCCCCATGATCTCATGGATTGTGGATTACCTGACGGGCAGACCACAGTTTGAGGCTATACAGAGCTGTGTGTCTGCACGTCTGGTGAGTAACATCGGTGCTCCACAGGGGACTGTGCTTTCCCCTTTCCTGTTCCCCATCTACACGTCAGACTTCCGATACATCTCTGAGCTTTGTCATCTTCCATAATCCTCAGATGACTCTGCCATTGTGACGTGTGTGGAGGCTGGCCAGGAGTACAGGGGCCTGGTTGACTGTTTCGTGAGGTGGTGTGGGGAAAACCACCTGCAGCTGAACGTGGCCAAGACAAAGGAGATTGTGGTGGACTTTAGGAAAAAGAAAGCCCCACCTGCTCCGGTCTGTATCAATGGGAGTGACGTGGAGGTTGTAAACTCATATAATTATCTGGACGACAAGCTTGAGTGGTCCACCAACACCCAGGCCATCTACAAGAAGGGCATGAGCCGGCTTTACTTCCTGAGAAGGCTCAGGTCTTTCAATGTGTGTAATAAAATGCTCAACATCTTCTACCAGTCTGTTGTTCTCTTTGCTGTGGTGTGTTGGGGCAGTGGCATCAAAACAAAGGAGGCCAACAGACTTAACAAACTCATAAAGAAGGCTGGGAAAGTGATGGGCTCAAGGCTGGTCACACTGGAGGAGGTGGTGGAGGAAAGTGATGGGCTCAAGGCTGGTCACACTGGAGGAGGAGGTGGAGGAAAGTGATGGGCTCAAGGCTGGTCACACTGGAGGAGGAGGTGGAGGAAAGTCATGGGCTCAAGGCTGGTCACACGGGAGGGAAAGACTCTTGAAAAAACTGCTGTCTATACTGGACAACACATCCCACCCCCTCCATGACACGATAGACAGTCTAAGGAGCAATCTTAGCTTCAGCATCAGACTCACACAACCTCAATGTCTCAGGGAGAGGCACAGGAGATCGTTCCTGCCCAGTGCCATAAGACTTTATAACACATCTTCCTTTGCCAGGCATTAAACTGTCTGTGGACCTATCCATTTTATTTTATTTTCATTATCAGTTTTTACTTTTCAGTATTTTTATATCTAACTGTAGTTAGTTATTTAGTCCTGCTGCTTTGGGTTTTAGCCATTTTAGCATCACAGCCTCCTGGTTTCCTGTTTTTTTTTTAAATCTGAATGTGTTTTAATGTCTTTGTCATGTATGTCTTGGCTGCTGCGACATTTTAATTTCCCTCCGGGGATCAATGAAGTTTTTCAATTCAATTCAATTCAACACCCCCGGCTCCAGTACTTGTCAAACTGAGTTATGTTTCTCTTTCTGGTCACCTTAAACAGCTGAATAGTAGTCTTAGAGTTGAACCTTTTTGACCTGAAGAAACATCCGATCCACTGCTGACTTGGAAATAGAGTTGCAAAAACACACACTTGCTGACATGGTGTAAACAATACATACTGATATTACTGTGTGTCAGAAGACCTAACATAGGTTTTGCAGAACATAAAGACATAGTCTCATATAGTCAGACCCACCGTCGATGTCATCAAGCTTCCAGCGAGGTGCAAGCAAAACCCTAATGAGGGTTAATTTCCATCTTCCATGATTGGAAGTTGGAAACCCTCATTAGTGTTTTGCTTGCACATGTGTTTATCCTGCCTTTTCGACACAAAATGGCCCACATGAAAAGGGTCCATTGTGATTGTTACATGGAGAACTACATTTTCTTCAGAATATATTATAAAACTTCAGTAGTGCAACTACATGATAACTGATTATTAGGACAGCATTAGGTCAATGAAGGATGCATAGCACAATGTTCAGGAACATTCTTGGTTTGTTAATTGTTTAATCAGTGATGTTTTTCTTCTGTCATAGATGGAATCCCTGTTCTGGCCTTATATTGGAAATCATCATCACATTATTATGCTGATTGTTGAATGAGACAATCACTGCCGATCTTTCGGAAAAGACTAAAGCCACACCTTTTCATGCTCCATCTGGGCCTTTCTTGAACTAACTTATTTCTCTCTCTAAAAAAAACAAAAAAAAACGAACTTATCTCTACCACTATTCCTTCAGATGTTGTAGTTGTCATAGACTGTGTTGCATAGTTGATTGCTCTATTGCTGACAAAAATGTGTTATTGTAAGTCGCTTTGGATAAAATGTCGTAATGTAATGTAATGTAATGTAATGAGACAAGAAACATCTATACTAAAAAAGGTGGTTAATACATGGAATTGTAGTTACAAGCGGTTGAAATGGAGCTGTAGTTCACAGTAATAAAAAAAAGATCCAGTAGGTTGCGATATTGGCTAATAGAGTAAATTAAATATTACAGCCTAATAGACATGAGTAGACATGCAGTTTTGGTCTTGATTGCAGTGCTTCTCAACACCTAAAATAGGTCTACATTTGAAGGAAAATTGGACTCGTAACCTATTTGTCAAATCAGATATCAGTTAGATGCTCCTCAGTCACAGCTCTTTTTTCCCCTTAGAAATATAAAGAAGCTGTGAGTGCTGTCTGTGTAATTATGATTTAGTGTTGTTGAAAGGAAGCCCAGCCTTGAAGACAGATGAAGGCAACATGACAGCATAGACACCAACTGGGAACTACTTTCTTCTCTCTGATGTCCTCAAACATGTTTTCTCTTGTCATTGATGTTGCGTCACACATGAAAACGTTAGGGTTGTACTACAACCCGGGTTTTACGAGTGAGAACGAGAGCTCTCACTCTAGTGCCTTGTACGCTGCGCACGCAGCCCTATGGAAGACTGTCATTTTGCTCCGAAAAATTACTTTTCATTAAAACCGACCACCCACCCGTAGGTGGCGTGATGCCCCCCTGGGGCTGACGTGGTTCCACGTGACTACGTCATGTCCTGTCAGCCCCGGGAACGCCACTCATCCTTCCAGCCAGCTGAGATCCGACGCAACCAACGACGCATCGACGCAGCAAGGCTGGGTAGTGAGAGCTCTCGTTCTCACTCGTAAAATCCGGGTTGTAGTACAACCCTAACGTTTTACTTCGTTTCGAACTCAAGCTCTCACTCTAGTGCCAAATTCAACCGCCCTTGCTGCCGGGAGCACCCCACAGGGCGACCCGAAAGGCATCGGTGAACCACGGCCGTATGGCAACGTTCATGCCTGACCGTCTGACATATTAGAGTGGCAACGATACTACTTCCTTGCCACCGACAGTACCGCGTGCGCGAACCGCGAACCGGACACGTCGAGACTGTAGTAGCTAACAAACGTGTGATGAGAGGACCATGAGGCCGCGGCACACATGTCCTCCACCGAAACACCACGCAACAACGCAGAGGATGTCGCAACACCCCGCGTAGAATGCGCCTTGATACCCTCCGGGGGTATCTTACCCACGGCAGAGTATGCAGGGCCGTAACCAGGGTTCCGAAATAGGGGAGGTCCAGCAAGGGGAGGCGGATGCGGTGGCGCCCGTAAGGGCGCCGCCGAAAAAAATTTGAGGGTTTTTTTCCCCCTTTTTTAGCCATATTTAGAGTAATATATCATTTTAAATCAACATTAGGATTATACTGTTGTGATGTCATTATTCAGTATATTCTCTTTCATGTCACCACCTGCTCAGCTCTCCTGTCAACATAATTGTAACTAACAAACACAAACTGTTTTAGCCAAATTCATATCAAAATGACACCTACAGGTACACAACCCAAGCCGTACACAACACACAGTCATCATCGATAATAAAAAAAACATACAGAGGGACATTTATTTATTCCTGATAGGAACGATTGAAAAATAAAATAAAATATATTATGTTGTTTTTAACTTTACACCACCTCTTTTTGTTACTTATTGGGTCATGAAACTGAAACCATGCATATAGCCACCTGCATACCTGACTTCGGGAGCTTGGCAATTGGCATCATGCATGATTAGCCAGTAGCATCCCAACGTGTCACACAGGTAACATTACTTAAGAGACAGACTAGACACTTACTTTCTTGGTTGTTGCTAAAAAATCTGTCAGTGTCACTCACTGTCTGTCGTTCACTCGCTCACTGTCTCGCAGCTCGCTCACCTTCAATTATCTCGCCAGGCAGACAGACAGTCATCACTCACCACCATGCTGCTGCTCTCTCGGAATCAAGTTACCGCGGACGCGGCGTCAGATGACTTCCTGCCTGACCTGCCTTTCGTTTCAAAATAAAAGTGATCCCGTGTTTTTCATGCTTTTCCATGCAGATTGTTTTATAAAAAAAAAAAAAAAAAAAAATCTGAAATATTAGGGGAGGTCCGGACCTCCCCGTCCTCATAGCTAGTTACGGCCATGAGAGTATGCCAAAGCGATTGCCTCCACTATCCAGTGTGATAAGCGATCCTTGGAAAGGGGCCCACCCTGGGCCTTCTGCCCAAAGCAGACCAACAACTGGTTTGTAGTGCGTAATGGACGCATCCTGGTGTTAATAATGCTCGATATGCCGTACAGCGTATCGACGCGAGTTACACTTCTTACTTCTATAGCTAGCCTATCCTTTGGTTATTTTCTTATGGACATCTGCTAAGGTATAGAATGCCTAGCTCACTTGTAACTCGCGGGGTAGAGGGATTCATCCAACTATTAACCACCTCCATTCTTAAGTCTGACCTGTTGTAGTCACCCGTTGGGGGCAGTGGCCCCACACCCCCTAGGGGTGATCACTCAAGTTAACGGTGGCTCCCTCTAGCACTAAACTGTTGTTGTGTTTGTTGGAAAATGAATTCTAACTATGTGTTAATCTGCACTGGTTAAGGTCATGTTAAAAGTTCTTCCCTTGAGATGACAATTCTTGCTTAAACCTGATGATGTTTTAATACACCTTCCCTGTCAAGTAGTCGTTTTAAGCTTGTCATATCAAAGGCCTCCAGAGTAACCTTAAAAGACGTGACATGTCAGGCTAAACCAAATGTTCCTAGTATTTTTACATCACGAGAAGAGGCTACTACCTAAAGGATGAACATTCGTTCAAATAAGAGAGATGAGATCAGTTATTGGCACATATAAATTGCTTTTTAATTAGAGCATATAGCGTAGCACAGCACAAATACAATCTCAATACCATTATTAAACATTCACATGACATACATTTAAACACAACATAATAACACCAATCATCTTTCTTAACCTTAAATTGAATAAACCCTTTTTATTCAAGCACAAATACTCCTGGTGTGGTGCTCCACTTTAATATTAATTAACCCTCTTGAACTCCTGACCCTAGTAAGTATTTTTTGATTATTTACTGTAATTTATCATGGCTTTTGCATGGCTACAGTACACTTTAATCAGTTACTGTAACTTTCAGTATAAGTTGATTGTGGCTGCATGTGGCCTTCTGCACCCATTCTAATAATAGCTCAGTCAGGCCACTGTTAACCTGTTGCTTCATGCAGTGAAAAGAGGAAGTGTTTTCTCTCCCCTATTCAAGTCTAAAACTCCTTGTTCAAAGTAACGCTTCCACAAGATCTTATTATCCAGGACTTGAAATGATCCAGCTGAGATCAAAGTAAATAACTAACATGTATTTCCCTTAAATATAGCCTGCTTCCTATAGGCTCTGTTCCGTTATGATCCCCTCTCGGTGTGAAATGAGTGTCAAACTCTGTTGAGCGGTCCTGAAACCGTCGGTTTCTTACTCCTCTAAAAATAGATCTACTCCGACTTCCCTAAACGAGTTCAAAACACAGATATATGTTACTGTACACTTCAGCGTGATAAACCACTTTACATTTGTTCCCAGACTAAAATGCTGCCTTATCCAATTCCCAGCTAGGTGAGTTCCAGTACAAGTGTTCCCAGAATAAAATGCTGCCTTGTAGAACTTCCATATGGAATGTTAATAAAAATGCTATATAACCCATCATGCATGTATTTACTTCAAATGTGAAACCCAATCAGCTCTGAGTGCCAACTGTCCAGTTCAGGTGTATCTTTAATGAAATAATTTATTTCCACCATATGGGGAATAATCATCTGTATTTCCCGAGGGTTTGAACTCGCCTCCCATGTGAAGTGTTCTATATTATATAAAACACTACATAACTTATCCTCAGTCTCCCAGGTCCTGGACAGATTGTCAATGGTAATATTACTATTATGGCCGGTCTGCGCCTTCTAATACACGGGGCACCGGCCATCGTCAATCTCTCACCATGAGCCATCCAAACTTATTGAATATCATTGCTTCTTCATACTAGACTAACATTTCCATTCAGACTGAAACAGCATATATTTCACATTTGAATTACATAACACTTCGTATTCATCAGATCCCTATGGCCCACTAAAATGCATATCTCAGAATATATCTTACTCCACGCATTGCATTTCAAACCACTCTCCAAACGTTGAATCCTTACAGTTGGTCGATATGTTACTGTCATCTCATTCAGTTGCTTCACTGGGGCTTCCTGTCATTACATTACGTCATTTGGCAATAGCTATCAGCTAGTGAAGAACGGGGAAGATCGCTTCACTGGTGGTTCTCTATTACTACTCCATAACTATCAACGGGTATTTTTGTCCAGGACTTGGAACGATCCTGCTATGTGAATTTCAGTATCACTGTTCCCAGAATAAAATGCTGTCATGTCAAATTCTCAGTCAGATAAATTCCATTACAACCGTTCCCAGAATAAACTGCTGTCATAGAACCTCTAATCATTCACAGTACACGTATTCACTTCAAATGAGAAACCATTCTAACCCTCTTTCCTAATAAGTGAATGTCATTGCATTTTGACATTTTGATCACGGTGTGCAGGCCTGAAAATGAATTATTTCTAAACTTTCAACAAATAGAGTCTATTCCTCTATAAGTGTACATTATATAAATGCAGTTGTTTTAAATGAGGAAATTCATTTAAAGGGTTTTAGCATAACAGACATTGCATGTCACTTTAAAAGTGCCGGTGTGCCGGTATGACACAAATTTATTTCACAACTTTTAACAAATAAAATCTATTCCTCTATAAGTGCATATTATATAAATGCCTTTACTTTAAAAGAGGAAATTAATTTAAACCCTTTTTCATGAATGACAGTGCATGACACATTAAAAGTGCAGTGCGCCGGTATGAAACGGAACTATTTCAAAACCTTTTACAACTACAATCTATTCCTCTATGAATGTATATTATAAAAATGCCTTTACTTTAAAAGAGGAAATTCATTTAAACCCTTTTCCATAGATGACAGTGCATGACACATTAAAAGTGCAGTGCGCCGGTATGAAACGGAACTATCTCAAAACCTTTTACAACTACAATCTATTCCTTTATAAATGTACTCTATATAAATGCATTTATTTTAAATGAGGAAATTCATTTAAACCATTTTCTCTGAATAGAATAATTTACCCTAGGTTTTTATTCATAGAAAAACCCACTCCTATAAATGCAGATTATGATTCTAATTATATATCTAATAATAAACCACCTCATCTTAGGCGATTTATTATACAATATTTGTTACAAATTGTAGTTTCCTAAATTAAATTATCTTTTTTCCCCTTATATCATATATTTCCTGTTTTACGACAAAACGGCTTCGCTAACCATAGCGCGTTCACCACCGCTAAATCACATTGAACTTCCCCCCAGCCGCTAACCAACAGGCAGATAATATCATTTAACAGTTAAAAACCCACTTCCTTTCTCCTTCGCGAAACATCGGCCCGAAACCCATCTGTACTGTACATCTGTGCTAACCACAGATGATTTCCAAATACGGACTACATCCTACACCTGGGTTAGAATTGTTTCCTACCCGTCAGATTCAAACGGTGTCTCGGTCAGGTTTCGCTCCCGCTCCGTGGCTGGCTGGCTGGTCCGTGGGTTGGTTCGTGGTTCAATTGGAAATAGCATCTGCACGCATAGGGACGTAAAGACCCCGACTGAAGATTTCCCCTGTCTCTTATAATAGATTTTCGCTGAATCATTTCCCTTAATCATTATCTTCCCTCCCCAGCACTTCCTATTTCCCCCGACTTGCTTCCGAACAGGACACAGAACTTACTTAATATCCACCTTGCGCATTTATTGACCAACACCGTGGCATGCATCGATCGTGCAGGATGAATGCCGGATACCTGCCAGGATACGTGATAGACGCATGCAGGATGCGTGCACATTGCCACACACATCGTGGCTTATCTCAAGCATGCAGCTGTTCCACTTCCTCTTTTACCCCTCTTGTATAAAACACATTGATGACTTTGCATTACCTTGTGTCTGAATGTGCCTTCTAAATACTCAGTCATGTTATCACATATCACAACAGATATAATTGATTACTGATTATTGATCATTGACCCCTCACATAGCCTACCATCTTACCCACTTATTACCACTTGTACTCTATTAAACACATAAACAAAACCTGATCATAAACCTTATAATTACTGAATTACAACATCATAATGCACTACCCTCTAACTTCTCCTTTTCTTCATGCCAGTCGGCTACTGCTCTTGAGCAACACCAAGCTATGGTGTCCCAGATAACATCACTCCTCCGCTGAATGTGCACGTTGGCTTGTAGGATATATGACCCAAAATCACTGTGGGGTTCGAGGGGATGTGGGCGCACCGTACCCATTTATTTTCACACCCTCTCCACGGAGTGACCACTCGCCTCAAACCCACCTACTGACTCCTTCGAACACTCAATTGCTCCTCCCAAACTCGAACAACACCACATTGATGTACGGTGTAGGGTGTAGACATCTATGCCATCGAACCACCCCAGAACGTCACAGCAACCGGGCAGTAGGTGCCATCACCAGAAATCCCCCGCCGGACTCGATACCCGCTCCAGCAGTGCAGTGTAGACGGAGTTGTAGATCAAGTAGACCTCGGATTCCAGCTGCATCAACAGCCCCCCTGCCGGAGGAATCAGTTGCATCATGCCCGGGAGCGCCAGCTTACCCAGGATGGATCCTCCATACCCTGTCAAATAAAGGTTAAAACACACTCCACACCACCGCTCCCAGAACCGACGATCCACAGTGTCCTAACCTCCCCAAGGGGGAGGCGACACTTACCCCACCCTGGGTCTCCTATGGCACAATCACAAACAATATTAACCCTGTAAGACCCACGGTTGTAATATTACAACATTTGTATTTTATAAAAAAAAGGGTATAAATCATTTGTTTTCTTGTTCTTTTTTCACCTAAACATCATCATTGGATCCTATTGTTTAGTCTTGCAATGCTATTGGCCAGGATATTTGCATATAAGTACCCCCCACAGGGCCAGGACACATCACAACTTCAAAATTGTTGACGGAGCAACAGCTCTCTTTTTTACTGGACGGAATTCCTCACAAAGAAGTAAGTAAAATGCCTGTAATATTTTTTTGGGTGATCATTAGAATGTCTAGAACATGTACATATGTTATTATTGTGAAACATATCCCCCAAATGTAAATTAGAGCATGTTTTATAGAGGTTGCAATTTTACAACGGTGGGGCAGTGTGGTAGCAAATATCCAGGTGGTACTGTTAGTTTACATACCTGACTAAGTGGAGTCTTATAGTTTTCACAATACATTTATACAGTTATATGTGTATTTTCCCCACATTGCATACCCAAATATATATATAGTGTAGGCTATATGTGCATTTCTACTTTAATTTCTAATTTCCAATAATATTTGTAACCAATTGTACTCAAAGACAAATATACTGCATAACATGTAATTGCTTACAATGTTTTAGTAATCACTTTCAACAGATCAGTTCCTACTTCTGTTTGTAATAATGTTTTAGTTGGTTTAAGTTAGTTCCTGGAGGATTCCATGTGGTAATTGTTCATGTGGGGGTTGCACACATAGGACCATCATCATTGTTCATGTGAGGGCTGGTGGGGGTTGCCACTTAGGACCATCATCCCTTTGTGAGGATAAGCAAAGCACAATAGGTTGGCCAGACAGTATTGTGTGACTTGTGAAATGTGTACTGCAGTGAGATGTGTAAACACTACTAATGTACTAAAGTTATTTCTTTATTTTCATTTCAGAATGCCACAAGCAAGGAGACTGGAAGAGAGTCCAAACCGCGCTCCACCCAAGGCACCACGTCAACATCCGCCATCGGATGTGTGCCAGGACCAAGTTGGACATCTCCCACGAAAGACACAGAGAGGGCGCTGCAGGAATGGTGGCTGTTCAGGGTACACCAACTTACTATGCCACAAGTGTGATGTTCGTCTGTGTATTTCAGGTGACAGGAACTGTTTCTGGGACTATCACTGCAAATAAGCGTAAGCAATTGATTGTAAATGGTGTTCAAAGTGATTTGCAGTCACTTGGAGTATGAGAGGGGGGTGCCTGTTACATTTTGCGGAGTAATTAGGTTTCTTTAGTACATTTATTGTATGTATTGTTTTTCATTTTGTTGTTCTTTTGATAAAATCACAATTCTTAAAAATATGGCTTACATTGATGTTATTATTCATAATGTATACTGTTCTGAGGCCAAATATTATTCATAATGTATACTGTTCTGAGGCCAAATAATAAACCATAACCATATAAATTAACCCTTACATTGTTTTAATGAAGTATATATACATGTGCCATGTTATTCTGACAATGAGTAAAAATGGCCTATAGGAAATTCTGCTACCTGATTGACCCTACGTTGTGATATTACAACATTTCCATAAAACCTTACAAAAACTTGTTTTTTTTTTAAACACTATATTTTCTTCTCCAAAGTACTCCTACAACACCATCAGAAAGGTTTTTTTTTTTTTTTTGCAAGTAGAAATATATCCGGGTCTTACAGGGTTAATGACATCCTACAGCACAAGTGTTAATGCGCTGTATCAAAAAATAAAAGGAAAAGAAAAACCTGTTTTTGGAATTTGCCCAGTTCCCTAACTACCTTTCATCGCGCTATCTTACTCATGGCTAAACTATCTTCAGAGGGTCGTCGAACACACCAGCGTCCTCCAGTCACTCCAACGCTCACCTCCAAAAATAATAAACCATCGCGACCCTCCCCTAATATATCGTCCTTACCAAACTGAGCAAACTCATCATCTAAAACCCTTAGCGCCCTAACAACTACCCCATATGCCCCATAAATGTTGCAAGCAATAAGCGATAAGCTATAAGCAATAAGCAATAAGCTATAAGCAAAGCTGTTCATCATCCTCAAGGGCTTTACTCGCCCAAAATTGCTCCTACCTCTCCTCGTGATAACCAGACCTTGGATATTAGCTACTTTTATCCAGGCTGGTAAGTCCAAAATGCGTGTAGCCATCGATATCTCCGTCTCTGGTTTATCCTCTGGCCGTTGGTTGAAGTCGCTCCTCCCTCTGTATACCTGTGTCTCTAAGCCGCACCTCACTATAGTCTATACTTCGACTATCTTGTCTTGCTTTTCGCACTTCTTGGTAGACTACTACCCTCCTGGTCTGGTCCGATCCTGGATCCAGACGTCTAATCCCACGGAGAAAGGATAGCCTGAGTCAGGATTGAACAATGATTCGTCCTCCTTCCTCCCTGCCCCCGTGGTCACATACGGTCTCCCGTAAAACTCCTGTGCGGGAGACGGCCTACCTCCCCTGGTTCTGTATTTCAGAACGGCCCCAAACGTCACCGCCATGGTGCTCTACTGACACCACCGGTCAACAACGACAGTCTCACAATGACTCCCGCTGTCCGTCTGGAGCTCTCCAGGGAATCCAAGAGCGCTACAGGCTTCACTACAAGTACCTGGATCTTGAATCCGTCTATCTCCTCAAGTACTGCTCTATCCTCCTCTAGCCTGTAATCCCCAGAGGTCCATCCCTGTCCATGCAGACAGACCCCCAAAGTATCGCTCTCAAATCTCTATAAGCCTTCCGTCCTGCGTCTTTTATGATCCGGGATCCCACTCCCCGCACACCATACTACCCTGCAGGACCTGTCTCACACGCTGTCCCGATATACAGAGTTCCGACTCCACCAACTCACTAGTGTAGGTGTCCCCCCTGCGTGCTCAATGTCTTCATGAACTGCACGCGTGACCTCATCTACACACTCTTCTGGAACTACTGTTTTTCAGTCTCTTCCCACTCACCAGACCCCACGATTGTCACAATCCATGCCTGGACAAAGCGGTCGACCTCCGCGTTGCCCTCCCAGTGCACCCCTCTGCGCCGTATGCGCCTTCTGATGTACCACTCCTAACTCCATAATTATATATCATTCAGCGATTTTACTCCTGTTCCCTTGAAGTGCCACCTGTTTCTCTCTTCGCTTGAGTCCTTTAGACCTCCCTCTCCCAGGGCGCAGTCCCAGGCTAGACCCCGTTCCACTGAAGCTGACTCAAGTGTGCTGCCTTGACAACCCCACTTAGCCATCTTCAGTCTCCTGCTTCCCGGTGTTTTCTTTTCAAAAACCCCGATCACAGGAGCACTACTCGCCTACTTACTCATTGGCTTTTGGCTTGTAGTGGCCTGACTGTACATTGAGCTGAGCGTGCGGCCATGTTGACATACAGTCCAACATGGTCTTACTGCATTTGCGACCCAACCGGCAGATGACCCAGATCGATAGCGACCGCCAACCCACCTCTAAGGTGGATCCCGTAGTGGTGATTAGCCACCCGGTTGGAAGCCAACGGTCTGATCCCTACCCCACTTTGCTATGGGCATAGAAACTTTGACCGTTTACATCTGCCTCGCCTGTTCACAAAGTGACTCCTATCCCAGAAGCCCACTCTGCTAGGTGTGGACTGTCATCCACGTACCACGTGTTGCCCACACACCTACATGCGACAAACACGCCGACTAGACGGTACCACAGCAGTATGTTAATTCATACTTCAAGACACGGGGGCCCTTCAGTCCTCTCCCCAGCACTATATTAAGATTTAACGTGCCCTCAGACCTTCGCAGGCCCGCCGCCGCCTGTTGGGGCCTAGGTTCGGGGGGGCCCAATCCCCCTCCCTAAGCCCCTTTAAACCCATTTCCACGCCAATTCCTTATAAACCCATCTTATTTCAGGGTGTAGATTTTTATTTCATTTTTTCCCTACCTCCTTCTCCTCCGTTGTGAGTGCTTGATACTCCTCCTTACTAACCCAGACTCCCAGAGCTTTGCTTACCTCCGGTGCCCTGCTCCTGTCTTTCCCTGATGCTTCCTTTCAACAAGTCAAAATCCATCACCCTCTGTTGGATCACTTCCGGGGTGTGGTCATCCTGATGCAACACCTGGAGAATTGAACCTCCAGGAAGTCCATTCGTCACCTCTTTGAGGAAAATGAGCTGTTGTTGGGCCGTCCGGGTGGTGCAGCGCACCAAACTCTTCCAAAGGGACATTAACTTGGCCCCTCTCTGCAACTTGTCTCTCCACCGCTGTACTCGTCTACCCTCATCCTCACCCATGCTGAGTGAAATACCCTTGACGTATTGCTCTGCTGTAGTCTGAGAGGGGATATCCACCTGCATCAATTTTTCCACTCACTCTCTCCTCACCTCGTCCGAGTCAGTTGCTCCCCGCACCAGATCCCAGGTGTCACAGAGGTAGTCTCTCAGACTCTCACAGGGCCTCTGGGGCCTGATGACCCCCTTTAACATCATGAACTTCCTATACTCGCCCTCACCTCTGGCCCTAGCTCTCATCCCTGAGGGCGACGCTGAGTTGCCTCTGCTTCTCACCCTGTCCGGAGACGGACCGTCCTGGTCCTCCTCCATGACCACTCTTTGCCTTGAACCCTTGGCGCACAACGTTTGGAGAGTGGTTTGAAATGCAATGCGTGGAGTAAGATATATTCTGAGATATGCATTTTAGTGGGCCATAGGGATCTGATGAATACGAAGTGTTATGTAATTCAAATGTGAAATATATGCTGTTTCAGTCTGAATGGAAGATGGGCTTACCCCTTTCACTCATAGCTACTGCAGCTCTGAGGCTCGCTCCATCCAAATCCAGATCACCTGCATTGTGTTCCGCCAGTATTTTTACCACGTCAGGCTTGACCTTCTGCAGCAAAAAACTATAAGCCACTTCTAAATAGCTCCTGCGGAACCTGTCAGACAGATTCCGCGCATCCGCCAGTCGATGATATGGCGGCATGTTGGCGATAGAACACAGCTCTCCATATGTGTATGAAGGCTGATAGCCATCAGCGGCTTGACCCAACCATGGTCTCCAAGAGAGTGGGGTTTTCACCACCGGCTGGCCGCAATCCGGAACGTAGACGCCCCTCTTATCACTTGTCTTAAGAGGGCCCCAGTCTGTATTCCGCGCAAGGCGTATCGAAACCTTCAGAGGGTCATAACTCTCAGGGGGCTTTTTGGCTCCTCCCCAATAGGCTGTAATTTTTAATGCCTTAAACGGTGCTGCGCACCTGGGCCAAAAGTTCGGGTCCTGTCTCTGGGCCCGGCCAGCAGTCCATGGGGGCTCCCCCTCCTGGTCTGCTGCTCGCCCCTTCCCATCCGAACCCTCTAAGGGCAGCAGCCGACCACTACTCCGTTTTGGGTTCGATGTTTTCGGACTTGACCATGACCGACTTGGAGAAAAGCCCACACGTCGTCCCTCGTGCGGAGGTGGCTGTTGCTCCTCCTCCTTAACCTTGAGACCACCTTCCTCATGGCTCCCCTCGCTGCTGTCCCCCCAACTAACCTTACAATACTCTATTCCTGTTGTTGACGATACGGGACCGGCCAATGGCGGCTGTTCAAACAGGTCAGGATGTACCGGCTGCCTCCTCCGCCCCCGCTGGCTGCGCCCTGGTAGCGTCGCTGTGACCTGATTGGTTGCCACACCTGGAGCAGAATTGTGTTCCTGCCCGAGAGGCTCACACCCGACTGGGGCTGTGGCATCCTGAGGACACCCTGCAGTCGGGGAACCACTCGGTTCCAGGGGTGAGGTGCTCTCCAGCACCCCTGAGGAAGGCAGTGATGGCGTAGACTCAGTCTCCGCCCCCTCCATCATGTCAACCTCTTTCCTGCCCACCTCGGTGCTCACGTTGTCATCCGACGGCAAGCGCCCTCTGGCTGAAAAGTCCACATTGTGGACTTGTCGGAACTGCCTGCCTGTCTCTTTTGCAGCTAGTTCGATGTAACTGTCATAATCTGCCCCTGGGCTTACCAACACCGCGACATTGCTGCCCCACGGTTCCTCCACACACGCTAGCCACCACCGCAGCCAGCTCTCGCGTCTCTCTTCCTCTTTCATCTCTTCCGCCCCCATGTTAGGGCCTCCGATTAACATGACGTCATACTCACTCCCTTCTGGACTTATAATTACTATACTCCCTTCTTTGTGGCACTTCTGAACATCGCTCTCTGTTATCTTCAATTCCTCAAGAAGCCGCAGTACATCTTCCTCAAAAATCGGGGGTGCTCCTGGCATCACAGGAACAACCGTAAAGGGTCTGGCCGCCATAGCTATACCGCTTCTATGAGCTCTCTAGAATTCGAACGACCTCGCTATGACTCTAAGCCACCTCTGCCGGAATTCCGACTCAAAAGGAGATCTGGCAGCTACCCAGTCTGTGTTCCTTTTCCACCCCAAATGTACTAGGTAAGCGCGGCTGTTCTCTTTGGGGTTTTGTCAGGCTTTTTTGTTAGCCTGCTAGAAAGTCTATATGATCTCAAACTTCCTCTCCTGGCCCGAACTCTGCCGCCTGGCCACTCTGGCACTCCCGCTGGTGTCGTCTCTTGTCTTCCACAAATCCGTGACCCAACTCCGGTACCGCCCGGTGGTCCAGAAAATCTGAGAAAAACACGGCAATTTCACAGCGATGCGACGTACGAGCCCTTGTAGGTTCGAAACCTGTTATGTTGGGCGCCATGTTAATAATGCTCGATATGCCGTACAGCGTATCGACGCGAGTTACACTTCTTACTTCTATAGCTAGCCTATCCTTTGGTTATTTTCTTATGGACATCTGCTAAGGTATAGAATGCCTAGCTCACTTGTAACTCGCGGGGTAGAGGGATTCATCCAACTATTAACCACCTCCATTCTTAAGTCTGACCTGTTGTAGTCACCCGTTGGGGGCAGTGGCCCCACACCCCCTAGGGGTGATCACTCAAGTTAACGGTGGCTCCCTCTAGCACTAAACTGTTGTTGTGTTTGTTGGAAAATGAATTCTAACTATGTGTTAATCTGCACTGGTTAAGGTCATGTTAAAAGTTCTTCCCTTGAGATGACAATTCTTGCTTAAACCTGATGATGTTTTAATACACCTTCCCTGTCAAGTAGTCGTTTTAAGCTTGTCATATCAAAGGCCTCCAGAGTAACCTTAAAAGACGTGACACGTCAGGCTAAACCAAATGTTCCTAGCATTTTTACATCACGAGAAGAGGCTACTACCTAAAGGATGAACATTCGTTCAAATAAGAGAGATGAGATCAGTTATTGGCACATATAAATTGCTTTTTAATTAGAGCATATAGCGTAGCACAGCACAAATACAATCTCAATACCATTATTAAACATTCACATGACATACATTTAAACACAACATAATAACACCAATCATCTTTCTTAACCTTAAATTGAATAAACCCTTTTTATTCAAGCACAAATACTCCTGGTGTGGTGCTCCACTTTAATATTAATTAACCCTCTTGAACTCCTGACCCTACTAAGTATTTTTTGATTATTTACTGTAATTTATCATGGCTTTTGCATGGCTACAGTACACTTTAATCAGTTACTGTAACTTTCAGTATAAGTTGATTGTGGCTGCATGTGGCCTTCTGCACCCATTCTAATAATAGCTCAGTCAGGCCACTGTTAACCTGTTGCTTCATGCAGTGAAAAGAGGAAGTGTTTTCTCTCCCCTATTCAAGTCTAAAACTCCTTGTTCAAAGTAACGCTTCCACAAGATCTTATTATCCAGGACTTGAAATGATCCAGCTGAGATCAAAGTAAATAACTAACATGTATTTCCCTTAAATATAGCCTGCTTCCTATAGGCTCTGTTCCGTTATGATCCCCTCTCGGTGTGAAATGAGTGTCAAACTCTGTTGAGCGGTCCTCAAACCGTCGGTTTCTTACTCCTCTAAAAATAGATCTACTCCGACTTCCCTAAACGAGTTCAAAACACAGATATATGTTACTGTACACTTCAGCGTGATAAACCACTTTACATTTGTTCCCAGACTAAAATGCTGCCTTATCCAATTCCCAGCTAGGTGAGTTCCAGTACAAGTGTTCCCAGAATAAAATGCTGCCTTGTAGAACCTTACAGTTGGTCGATATGTTACTGTCATCTCATTCAGTTGCTTCACTGGGGCTTCCTGTCATTACATTACGTCATTTGGCAATAGCTATCAGCTAGTGAAGAACGGGGAAGATCGCTTCACTGGTGGTTCTCTATTAATACTCCATAACTATCAACGGGTATTTTTGTCCAGGACTTGGAACGATCCTGCTATGTGAATTTCAGTATCACTGTTCCCAGAATAAAATGCTGTCATGTCAAATTCTCAGTCAGATAAATTCCATTACAACCGTTCCCAGAATAAACTGCTGTCATAGAACCTCTAATCATTCACAGTACACGTATTCACTTCAAATGAGAAACCATTCTAACCCTCTTTCCTAATAAGTGAATGTCATTGCATTTTGACATTTTGATCACGGTGTGCAGGCCTGAAAATGAATTATTTCTAAACTTTCAACAAATAGAGTCTATTCCTCTATAAGTGTACATTATATAAATGCAGTTGTTTTAAATGAGGAAATTAATTTAACCCTTGTGTGGTGTTCATGTTTTTGTTACTCTGCCAATGTTTGCGGGTCTGGTGGACCCGCCGCATTATTGGGTTTTTAAATCAATACAGCCATAACAATTTATGTAAAGATACTTACCAGATGTTTAATTTATCCCAATTACTAGCAATGAAGAGAGCATATGGTTAATATTGATCATTTACCTCTGTTAGATCACATTTATCAAAGTGCTATCCGTTTTTTATGATAAAATGGGAAAAAAGGAAAAAAGCTTCTCTCTCTTCAAAAATGATCTCTAAGGCCCTCTGAGCAGAGAATCTTTCCGCCATCTTGAGATGCAGAGCCACACAAAGCAATGAAGGCAGCGCAAGAAAATACAGAATGGTTCATTCATACATATAAGATGTCCGGGTCCAGTGGA
This sequence comes from Poromitra crassiceps, assembly GCF_964638095.1. Classification (NCBI taxonomy): domain Eukaryota; kingdom Metazoa; phylum Chordata; class Actinopteri; order Beryciformes; family Melamphaidae; genus Poromitra; species Poromitra crassiceps. The sequence goes on along the minus strand of NC_139638.1, from coordinate 7,888,237 downwards.
CCCGGACATCTTATATGTAATAGAAATGTGTAGGGGGGGTGTATGGTGTGTGGTCATTAAATATGTATTCTGATATATGTTCTTCACAGAAAATGAGCCAAAGTCAGTGAGTCTCAGTTTGAAAAATTAATTAATTGTATCATTTTTCTTTTAATAAAAAATGAAAACGGGTCCCACAGACCCGAACACCACACAAGGGTTAAAGGGTTTTAGCATAACAGACATTGCATGTCACTTTAAAAGTGCCGGTGTGCCGGTATGACACAAATTTATTTCACAACTTTTAACAAATAAAATCTATTCCTCTATAAGTGCATATTATATAAATGCCTTTACTTTAAAAGAGGAAATTCATTTAAACCCTTTTTCATGAATGACAGTGCATGACACATTAAAAGTGCAGTGCGCCGGTATGAAACGGAACTATTTCAAAACCTTTTACAACTACAATCTATTCCTCTATGAATGTATATTATAAAAATGCCTTTACTTTAAAAGAGGAAATTCATTTAAACCCTTTTCCATAGATGACAGTGCATGACACATTAAAAGTGCAGTGCGCCGGTATGAAACGGAACTATCTCAAAACCTTTTACAACTACAATCTATTCCTTTATAAATGTACTCTATATAAATGCATTTATTTTAAATGAGGAAATTCATTTAAACCATTTTCTCTGAATAGAATAATTTACCCTAGGTTTTTATTCATAGAAAAACCCACTCCTATAAATGCAGATTATGATTCTAATTATATATCTAATAATAAACCACCTCATCTTAGGCGATTTATTATACAATATTTGTTACAAATTGTAGTTTCCTAAATTAAATTATCTTTTTTCCCCTTATATCATATATTTCCTGTTTTACGACAAAATGGCTTCGCTAACCATAGCGCGTTCACCACCGCTAAATCACATTGAACTTCCCCCCAGCCGCTAACCAACAGGCAGATAATATCATTTAACAGTTAAAAACCCACTTCCTTTCTCCTTCGCGAAACATCGGCCCGAAACCCATCTGTACTGTACATCTGTGCTAACCACAGATGATTTCCAAATACGGACTACATCCTACACCTGGGTTAGAATTGTTTCCTACCCGTCAGATTCAAACGGTGTCTCGGTCAGGTTTCGCTCCCGCTCCGTGGCTGGCTGGCTGGTCCGTGGGTTGGTTCGTGGTTCAATTGGAAATAGCATCTGCACGCATAGGGACGTAAAGACCCCGACTGAAGATTTCCCCTGTCTCTTATAATAGATTTTCGCTGAATCATTTCCCTTAATCATTATCTTCCCTCCCCAGCACTTCCTATTTCCCCCCACTTGCTTCCGAACAGGACACAGAACTTACTTAATATCCACCTTGCGCATTTATTGACCAACACCGTGGCATGCATCGATCGTGCAGGATGAATGCCGGATACCTGCCAGGATACGTGATAGACGCATGCAGGATGCGTGCACATTGCCACACACATCGTGGCTTATCTCAAGCATGCACCTGTTCCACTTCCTCTTTTACCCCTCTTGTATAAAACACATTGATGACTTTGCATTACCTTGTGTCTGAATGTGCCTTCTAAATATTCAGTCATGTTATCACAAATCACAACAGATATAATTGATTACTGATTATTGATCATTGACCCCTCACATAGCCTACCATCTTACCCACTTATTACCACTTGTACTCTATTAAACACATAAACAAAACCTGATCATAAACCTTATAATTACTGAATTACAACATCATAATGCACTACCCTCTAACTTCTCCTTTTCTTCATGCCAGTCGGCTACTGCTCTTGAGCAACACCAAGCTATGGTGTCCCAGATAACATCACTCCTCCGCTGAATGTGCACGTTGGCTTGTAGGATATATGACCCAAAATCACTGTGGGGTTCGAGGGGATGTGGGCGCACCGTACCCATTTATTTTCACACTGGCCACGTAGGCCGAGAGCGCCCTTACGGGGCACAGCATGTGCAAGCGTCTCTCCTCACCCGAACTGAACGGCGGGGGACAGAATGCTGATAAGTCTATGACCATAGACCTAAAGCTGGCATTCATATTCTTAGGTTGGTAAGCCGGGTTAGGTCGCAACGTAACCCTGCGCCCATCATTCCCAAAACCATACAGGCCTGCTGCACCGAGAGGGCAATCAGGTCACCAACTCTCTTTCCTGACGACAAGGCCAGCAGCAGCGCGGCCTTTAAAGACAGAACCTTTAAATCGGCGGAGTCCAAGGGCTCAAACGGATGACCCGTTAGCCCGTCCAGCACCGTAACCAGGTCCGATTTTGGAAAAACGCACCGCAACGGCGGGCGCAGTTTACGCGCCCCCTTCATGAAGCGCGAGACCAAAGGGCACGCCCCCACGGGGCTCCCTTCAATTCCCATGTGGCAAGCAGAAATCGCGGCTACGTACACCTTAAGTGACTGCGGGGACTGACCCGTGTCAAGCAGGCTCTGAAGGAAACAGAGAACTGGTCGCACACTGCAGTTCACTGGATCCACGCCCTTACTTGTGCACCAACGCGAAAAGACCCGTTACTTGTACGTGTACTGAGTGCGGGTCGAAGCAGCCCTAGCACTCTGCATAGTGCATACCACATTATCGGGCAAGCCCTGGGCTAGCAACTGGTCCCGTTCAGGAGCCAGACTGCTAGCTTCCACCTGCCTGGGGAGGGGTGGAACACCTCCCCCTCCGCCTGGGATAGGAGATCGGCCCGTACCGGCAACGCCCAGGGCGGATCTTGCGCCAGGGAGACCAGGTCCGCAAACCATGTCTGCCTGGGCCAAAACGGACTAAAACGAGCCGGAGGCGCTGTTCCCTTACCCTGTCCAACACCTGACGGATCAGGGGGGTCGGGGGAAACGCATAGAGCCCCTGCCTCGGCCACGCGTGCGCTAGCGCGTCGTGACCTAACGGGGGCTGTCCTCCTGGATCGAGAACCACCGTGGGCAGTGTGTCGCGCGCCGCGATGCAAAGAGATCGACGCGGGCGCGACCAAACCTGGCCCAAACCTGTTCCATCACCCGAGGGTGGAGGCACCACTCCGTATAACGGGGATTGCCTCGAGACAGCAGGTCGGCCCCGTAATTCAGCCGTCCCGGCAGATAGACCGCTGACACTGAAAGGAGACGGGGATACGCCCACAGGTGAATCCCCGCTATGGTTCACCGCCCCCGACCGCACACCGCCCTGTTTGTTCAGGTGGGCGATCGCTGCCATATTGTCCGAGCGAATCCGAACATGGTGCCCATGTGTGAGCCGCTGGAAGTGTTACCTCCACAGGCTGGGGGGACTGCGGAGGTAACACTGCAACTGCAACGTTCTCTTTCGAGTCTGGCCGCACATGGACTTGTCCGGCAGTGCGGTCCCCAGGAGAGCTCCCAACCAACAATGGGCCCACGGCGCCATTGATGGTGGGCTTGTCCTGAAGCAGAGTCAGGCGAATCGCCTTCAGCTCTAGCACGTTTATGTGGCGAAGCTCCTGAGCCTCCCACCGGCCGTTCGCCGAAAAATGCCCGCAGATCGCACCCCATCCCCAGATGGAGGCGTCGGTGTGAATCACCATCCTGAGCGGGACAGGGCCCAACCGAGTACCTCTCGAGAGGTAACGGGGGTCCGCCCATATGGCCAGTGCCTGCCGGGCCTGACCTGTCAGAGGAACCCTGCGATGACGGTCCCCGGCCGGGTCCAGGCGAAGCCTGAGGAACGAAATTTGGACCACGGGCGCATGTGTAGCCTCCCCAGTGGGAGCACATGCAGTGCTGAGGCCATCAGGCCCAACATCACTGTGCACTGATGCACTGACACCGAGGGCACAGACCTAACGTCATTGGCTTGCTGTCCGCACCGTGCGAGCCTGTCGCTCTGGCGAAAGGCTCGCAGGGAGTCTAGCTCGAGCCCCAGGGAGGTCGCCGCCTGCGCTGGGACGATGCAACTCTTCTGCCAGTTCCCCAAAAACCCTAAGGTTTGCTGGTGATCGGTCACCACCTTGGTATCTTCCGTGGCACGGACCCTCGAGTCGGCCGCTAAGAGAACGTCGTCGAGATATAGGAAGACGCGGATCCCCCTCGCGCAGAGGGGAGCCAAGGCTGTCTCCACGCACACCGTGAGGGTTCGCGGGCTCAAAGACATGCCGAATGGCAAGACACAGAACTCGTAAGCCTTCCCCAGGAGAACCTCAGGTATTTCCTGTGTCTCCTGACCACGTGGACATGGAAGAACGCATCTTTCAGATCCCCGGAAGTAAGAAATCCCCCTGTCTCAATGCGTTGAACAGGCGGGGAAAGAGAGCATTCGGAACGGGAAATTCCTCAGCGTCTTGTTGGGACGCCGAAGGTCCAATTTTGGACGCATGGAGCCGTCCTTCTTGGGCACGACAAAGTACCTGTGGTAGAAACCCAAGCGCACCTCTGCCTTGGGAACCGAGCGAATCGCCCCTTTGGCGAGGAACGAATAATCTCCTTGTGGAGTATGTCCATGGCCTCCCCCTCCACGGCCGGATCGGGGGTCCCGTCGAACGTGGGTGGGGGCCTGGCAAACTGTAGAGCGTATCCCTTCTGGAGGGTGCGCCGTAATGGGGACGGGGAACATAGATGCTCCCAGGCATTGAGGCTGTTGGACAAAGATGGTCTCTTGTGGCCAAAGGAGCGGAACCCGTCATGAGCATATTGTTGGGCACCGGGACCTTTTGATCCGGTACCCTGATGGGGGGGCGGGACGTGAGGCTACGCCCCCCTGCCGCATGGTCAGTTCCGTAGAAGCTGTGCATGCTGGGGGAGAATTTCTTACGCAAGCTCCGCCTACTGACGCGCCCCGTGGGTGCGTTGTATCAAAGTAACACCCCCTCCCCCCAACCCCCCCCCCCCTCCACCCCACCCCGCCGTGCGACTTTTGCAGGCTGGGGGGACTGCGGAGGTAACGTTCTCTCTCGGGTCCGGCCGCACGTGGACTTGTCCGACAGTGCGGTCCCCAGGAGAGCTCTCGACCAGCAATAGGCCCTCGGTGCCATTGATGGTGGGCTGTCCTAGGAGCCTCTAGCCGAGGCCAGGCCGTAGCCATGGACCAAGGCGAGCCTTGATGCTGGGTATAAAACCCTGGGCCAGCTCCCGACCGAACTCGGGCCTTGGGCACCGAGGACGGTGGGCCTAAAGCTACAAGCCGCAGGCTGGCACTGAGCCCAGCCTTGGTGAGCCAACCGGTGAGCTTGACCTGAGCGCTGCCAACCAAGGCCAGGCCGTGGCCATGGACCAAGGTGCGCTGTGCCCCCTGCCAGGCTCCCTGCGCTTGCAGGGAACGCCCCAACAACGGGAGTGCGACCCATGGAGAGCTCCCAACCACCCCGGGCCCTGGGCACCAAGGGCGGTGGGCTTGTCCTTAGAGCTACAAGCCAAAGGCTGGCACTGAGCCCAGACCTTGGCGAGCTGAAACCCCTGCTGGACGCATAGCGCCAGCAAGGGGCGGTACGTCTATTGTAGACCATTTTAACGTTACTCCAGCCAGAGTAAACATGCGCGTTCTACACGGTGGTAGCTCGCGCCCAATGTACTTAGCACACAGATACTAACTGCACGGGTGCACGCCAGCTATCTGCAACAATACTATCGTTCTGTGCTAAACAGTACTAATGCTATCTGCACGTATGCAAGCTAGCTTTCACACTTTTTTGAGAGCGGACCTTGGTCCGCTCTCAAGAGCTTAGCTGCGGCCCTGGGCATCACCCCACAAACTGCTCCCTTGAAGGGCTCGCTCGTGAAGATAGCCCAGCAGCTGCAAGACCGAGGGTTCAAAGCGCCTGTGCAGCGTGCTCATGCCCAAGGCAGAACACGCACTTATCGTGCTGGTTCATACTCGGCCAATGTAGTTTTACACATGGCCCATCCCCTTGCTGACTTTCCCTGCTCAGTAGCACAAGAGAAAGCAGGAAGCTAATCACTAAATAGCAAGCTCCCGCAGGCCGCACCCTGTTAGCGGGAGTACCGTTTTAAGCAAGCTAGCAAACTAGCAAGAAGCACAGGCTAGACAGTAAGCAACCCGGAGGCTAGCGAACGTGCGCGTGCAACGGTAAGCGGCAATAGCCCAGCCCGAAGGGAAGGCAACAATACCCACAACCTGTTAACCCGAGAGAACAGGCGTGAACAAGCCACTAGCTAAGCTAGCGTAAGCACTGAGAGACAAGTGTGCGCTAACACAAGCCTGCGCACAAGCCGGTGCAGCGAGTCTCTACCCTGAGTAACACGGGGAAGCGAGCGTGACCGCAAGCTGAAAGCCAGCGGCCCGCGAAGCTAGTCAATCTCAGAAGAAACTCCTCAGAGGGAGTTACAATCTAGTAGATGCTATTTGCACGACGGCAAGCAACACTTACTGTAGCAGAGAAGCAAGCTGGCTAAGATGGCGTAAGTACTGAGAGAAGCGGCTAACACACTCGTGTGGAGCGAGCTCACCTAGCTAGCGTATTCGCTCAGCTAATATCTCAGAATGCCCCCTTCGGGGCCGACGCCAGTAATAGCTACACTACAAGCAGTATGTAGGTCCCAGCAACGCCTGTGCAGCGTGCTCATGCCCTTAGGCAGTGCACACATTAATTTCATTGTGCCGGTCGTAACCGGCCAGCTTAGCCTCACAGCTAACACAGCACCTAGCTGTCCCCCCTTCTCTCTGCTAACAGGAATTAACGGGGGTTATACCGTGTAAGCTAACTAACAGTAGCCTGCAACGGTAAGATAGCTGGAGTGCTACACAACGCTAGATGCTGGCTGCACGGGAGCAAGCTAGCTATTTAGCTAACTGGAGAGCATGGCTTCTAGCTACTACTCTCGCTTAACGTTACTCCAGCCGGAGTAACGTGCGCGCCCTACACAGAGGTAGCTGGCGCCTAAAGTACTTACTTTACAGTTTTGAGCGCGGACCTCAGTCAGCTCTCAAGCCGATACACGCTACCCCAGCCGGGGAAACGTTTTACACAAGCTACACGGCGGTAGCTATTACAGGTGTTAAGTGTAAGAAAGACACTCTTAGCTTTAGATGACTTGATCCGACGCCGCTGGTGAAGAGAACAGGTTCGGGTCGCCGAAGCCTGCTTTACCTTGTCCACGCAAACCTCTCAAGGTGGGCAAGTTTAGAGTAGACGGAACAAGCCTTATTTCTACAGCTACTGAGAGCGCTAACTTTGAGCTAACAACGGAGCTTTAGACAACACGTCCTCTCACTGGCTGGAAGAAGCGATGAGTGGCGTTCCCGGGGCTGACAGAACGTGACGTAGTCACGTGGAACCACGTCAGCCCCAGGGGGGCACCACGCCACCTACGGGTGGGTGGTCGGTTTTAATGAAAAGTAATTTTTCTGAGCAAAATGACAGTCTTCCATAGGGCTGCGTGTGCAGCGTACAAGGCACTAGAGTGAGAGCTTGAGTTCGAAACAAAGTAAAACCAGCCAAAAATAAAAAAAATCCAGTTTTTCATTCTGCATCCATCCTGCCCCACCCATTTCCGCCGACAAGATTTCCCACTATTTAGAATTTTGTACAAAACAGTTTTTTCGCTACTACTCCCATCAGGGGCGGACTGGGACCATAATTCAGGCCGGGCATTAGATACCATGCAGGCCAGGCCAACACATGCGGACACACATGGATGTTACCTATTTGTTCACTAATAGAATTCAGCAATGCCTAGATAACTGCAAGTATATGAAGACGTAAAAACAAAAACATGCCTCTGTACAAAAGCTTCACAGCAAACTTAATTTAAGGAAGACTGCAATGTCCTGTCTTGGCTTGTCTGAGGTTAAATGCAAATACAAAAAATCAAACTGCTTCATCTCCACTTTAAACTGTATTGTGCAGTCCTATACTGATAATCCCATAAAGCACATTCATGTGAAAGCAATAAGCATATAGCCTACATGTTTCACTTTATGCTGAAGCCTACCTGAAGATTCCTGATTCTGATAAGTTCAACACCACCTCCAGCTCTGCAGGAGCACCTGCTGCAGTGCTAGTGCTGCTTCTGCCTCCTTCTCCACTTTTGTGAAGAAAACCCCAAAAGCAATCCAACCCATACTTTTAGTTTAGCCACTACTGTTTACATGAATAAATAAATGAATAAATAAATAAATAAATAAATAAATAAATAAATAAATAAATAAATAAATACATAAATAAATACATAAATAAATACATAAATAAATAAATACATCTCTCTGCAACTTTTCTTCTCCATTTTTGCACCATTGAACAGCAAGCCCCGCCCACCCGCGCTGGCGTCTCAGAAGCTTCTGACTGAAAAGTTCACTCATCCCTCCCTGCAGCCTGCCTGCCTGCAGTCTGTGCAACTAGGAACACTTATACATACTGGCCTGCTGTTCAGTGAGTGGCCTGGCCTGCAAAAAAAATAAATATATATATATATATATATATATATTATCTTATATTTATATATATATAATATTATATTTATATATATATATATATATATATATATATATATATATATATATATATATATATATATATATATATATATATATATATGTATATATATATATATATATATATATTATTTTTATTTTTATTTTTATTTTATTTTATTTTTTTTATTTTTTTATTTTTTTTGCAGGCCATGCCAGGCCAGGCCACCGGGCACCGAAGAGCACCCCGAAGCGCCCGATGGTGCAGTCCGCGCCTGACTCCCAGATATTTTGTCCAATCTGCACCAAACCACAACACACTGCATGGACTGCCCCGCCCCTCCACGCCATGTTGAATTTTGTTGAATTTGTCCAAAATAAGCTTTTTTTCTTCCGCCTTTTCTTTACTAAGACGACATGTTTGTGATTTTCTTGTTTAAACATGGAGCTGTCAGCGCTAAAACAACCCTGTTATTTCACTGTAAAAACAATATGCAACCCTGTAAACCCAGCACAGGCATGGGTATTATAACGCAATTAAAATGGTCAAACCTCACTCACATGTGCACTGCAGGTCCTAAATTATTTCTACTAACCAATGATTGCATTCCACTCTCACTCTCACATTGCGTTCTTCATTCCAAGTTCAGCATAGTTCCTTTTTTTAACTGAAAAAAAAAGTTGCTCTTAAAAAGATTAATGAATTTATAAGCCACACACTCACTGCATTTGTGAGCAAAATTACCATACAGGTCAAGTTCTTGTGTAAGAAGCACGCGACCCAGCAGCTGTACGGCTGTTGGAAGAAGGAAATTAATAAACAGGAAATGAATTGTAATGCTGATATCACCAGTCTGCAGGAGTGCAGAGATCTTGGCTGAAAGTGGTTGTTTGGAGGCAAAGTAACCAAACACTGCCCTTGCTGGTTGCATTAAACCCAGAGAGAATCCCTATCTATTTCCTCAGTGACACAAGGAATTTTAGGCATTTTGTCATAAGAGCATAAATAGACAAAGTTACAAACTGTAACCACCAATATTTGTATTACAGTAAAGCTAAAACTCACAGTTTTAGTAGCCAGAAATAGTGTCTCGAGGTCAAGCTTTTCTCATTGTGCTTTGAATGCAAACACATCCTGCATTCACCTCCAACAAGATAGGAAGGAGGATTTGTGGATTTGCTCATTTAGATCAGGCTCATGTTTTGTAGAAAATATGATGTTTTACTGTCTGAGCCATTCAGTTTTTGATTTACACCAAGTATACCAATACTCTGGCTGTCAAGCTGCTCTCTGCTACTCTGATGTATTGATCTTTTCATAGAAGAGCTTGTGTAAATGTAGGCCTACTGACATGTTAAAGATATTAAGATAGATTCTTATTGGTGGTTCAGGAGTGTTAACCAGTTGTTAACCACTTTACATCACCACAGTATAATTGTTGTAGAGAAAGTCTTGACTTGTGTTTTAGGTTAGGAAACAGAGCCGTTACGAAGGCTACTTCTGTCCAAAACCTTGTGCTGAAATGAACTTCTAACGGAGGTTCAATCAGGAAGACTGTAATCTGCACTTTACACTTCCTCAATTCACTTCTTATTTCTCCACCCTTTCAAATCTGCTCACACGCTCAAAATAAACCCGTCAACTTCCGGGCTTTAATTGAATAATCAGCTGTTTGCCTTGCATTGTAAGCCTATCACATTGCTATTCACCCCCATTTTAAGCCAATCGCATGGATGCTTCTTTTCACCCCATTCAGCCTGCTCAAACTCCTGTGCTGTCAGTCTTGCACCCTCCACCTCTCCACCCCAGTCTTCACAGACCCATCAGAGTAATCAGATTCTTCAGTCTGAAGAGTCTCATCAGTTTCAGAAGGAGAGGCATTACCATCACCACCACCAGTGACTCTACAGGGGGATATTACTGGCTGCTGCTCATGGCTGATGCAGCTCTATCTCAATATCTCCCTGTGGTGTCTAAGCGACAAAGACTATCAACAAAACATAATTCTCATATTTTCTGTAATGCATCATTAATTTGCCATTGTAATAAATATAATTGTATTCATTCACTGGTCTTTAGTCTCTCCTGATTGAACTGATGTTGGAGTGGAGCATACGCATGGGGATGGATGGCTGTGCTGTGTTCTACAACAGTGTTTCTCAACATGGGGTCCGGGGACCTCCAGTGGTCTTCGAGAGGGTGTAGAAGTATGATTAGTCTGATGGTTAATTTATGAAGTTAACAACAATTACAAATATACCAAGTATATAAAAAAAACAATTAAGCAATATAATCCAAATCTGTGTGTTCAAATTGGCTCTCTTTCAGTCAGAAGGGCCTCAGACCAGAGACAGCTGCTGACCAGCATCATGTTCTTCCATTTCTCCAGTGCTTTTCCAGCCAAGTCTGCTGAAGAAGAAACTGGAGGACATGCAGGTGGAGGACACCCCCATGATCTCATGGATTGTGGATTACCTGACGGGCAGACCACAGTTTGTGAAGCTATACAGAGCTGTGTGTCTGCACGTCTGGTGAGTAACATCGGTGCTCCCCAGGGGACTGTGCTTTCCCCTTTCCTGTTCCCCATCTACACGTCCGACTTCCGATACATCTCTGAGCTTTGTCATCTTCCGAAATTCTCAGATGACTCTGCCATTGTGACGTGTGTGGAGGCTGGCCAGGAGGAGGAGTACAGGGGCCTGGTGGACCGTTTCGTGAGGTGGTGTGGGGAAAACCACCTGCAGCTGAACGTGGCCAAGACAAAGGAGATTGTGGTGGACTTTAGGAAAAAGAAAGCCCCACCTGCACGTGGAGGTTGTAAACTCATATAATTGTCTGGACGACAAGCTTGAGTGGTCCACCAACACCCAGGCCATCTACAAGAAGGGCATGAGCCGGCTTTACTTCCTGAGAAGGCTCAGGTCTTTCAATGTGTGTAATAAAATGCTCAACATCTTCTACCAGTCTGTTGTTCTCTTTTTTGTGGTGTGTTGGGGCAGTGGCATCAAAACAAAGGAGGCCAACAGACTTAACAAACTCATAAAGAAGGCTGGGAAAGTGATGGGCTCAAGGCTGGTCACACTGGAGGAGGTGGTGGAGGAAAGACTCTTGAAAAAACTGCATACTGGACAACACATCCCACCCCCTCCATGGCACGATAGACAGTCTAAGGAGCAATCTTAGCTTCAGCATCAGACTCACACAACCTCAATGTCTCAGGGAGAGGCACAGGAGATTGTTCCTGCCCAGTGCCATAAGACTTTATAACACATCTTCCTTTGCCAGGCATTAAACTGTCTGTGGACCTATCCATTTTATTTTATTTTCATTATCAGTTTTTACTTTTCAGTATTTTTATATCTAACTGTAGTTAGTTATTTAGTCCTGCTGCTTTGGGTTTTAGCCATTTTAGCATCACAGCCTCATGGTGTCCTGTTTTCTTTTAAATCTGAATGTGTTTTAATGTCTTTGTCATCTGTATGTCTTGGCTGCTGCGACATTTTAATTTCCCTCCAGGGATCAATCAAGTTTTTCAATTCAATTCAATTCAACACCCCCGGCTCCAGTACTTGTCAAACTGAGTTATGTTTCTCTTTCTGGTCACCTTAAACAGCTGAATAGTAGTCTTAGGGTTGAACCTTTTTGACCTGAAGAAATATCCGATCCACTGCTGACTTGGAAATAGAGTTGCAAAAACACACACTTGCTGACATGGTGTAAAACAATACATACTGATATTACTGTGTGTCAGAAGACCTTACATAGGTTTTGCAGAACATGAAGACATAGTCTCACATAGTCAGACCCACCGTCGATGTCATCAAGCTTCCAGCGAGGTGCAAGCAAAACACTAATGAGGGTTAATTTCAATCTTCCATGATTGGAAGTTGGAAACCCTCATTAGTGTTTTGCTTGCACCTGTGTTTATCCTGCCTTTTCGACACAAAATGGCCCCCTTGAAAAGGGTTTATTGTGATTGTTACATGGAGAACTACATTTTCTTCAGAATATATTATAAAACTTCAGTAGTGCAACTACATGATAACTGATTATTAGGACAGCATTAGGTCAATGAAGGATGCATAGCACAATGTTAAGGAACATTCTTGGTTTGTTAATTGTTTAATCAGTTATGTTTTTCTTCTGTCATAGATGGAATCCCTGTGCTGGCCTTATATTGGAAATCATCATCACATTATTATGCTGATTGTTGAATGAGACAATCACTACCGATCTTTCGGAAAAGACTAAAGACCAGTGTTGGGCACGTTACTTTAAAAAAGTAATATATTACATATTACTCGTTACTATTTTCAAAAGTAATATTATTACTTTACTTATTACTCCATGCCAAAAGTAATTTGTTACATACTCGTTATATTACTTTTCCGTTACATTCCACACAAATGGCAATAGGCCTTTTTCACTGCAGCGATTTTGTGTCTAAAAGGCAGGAGGGAACACAGGTGCACCAAGATGTTAATTAGGGCTTCCAACTTCCAGTCCATTTAGGTGTTCCAGTGCTGGAGCCCTAATTAGTTAGTTGGTTGCACCTGTGTATACTCTGTCTTCTAGACACAAATGGCCATTGTGAAAAAGGCCCATGGCATTTTTCTCATCAAAATGCAGACTTTGCGGTGCGAATGTGTGAACTAGGTCTATTATGTGCCGTTCCATTTAAACTAATCGCTTTGCCAGAGCACAGCTTCCTACAGAGATGCCTGATGAAGAGCACACCTGACAAGATGCAATCTTTTAAACAGCTTCTGTTTTTATAGAATGCAGTATGCACTGCCAATGCAAACTCAATACGTATAGGCTACATCTTTGCTTAACAAGTTTGTGTCACAAATAACGTTAGCTCTGCAACATTAACATTAACCTGACAATAATAACAGCAATGTTTGATGTCCACCAGCTTGTGAGTTTTTACGTTATCTCTGTATTTTAACAGTTTTCCGGTTTCTGTTGTGCTGTCCTCTCGTCTCGTAACGTTAACGTTAGGAAGTTTGAGCTCGTGTTTTTCACAGTGGAAAGAGTGTTAGTAGCCTACCTGTGCTGGACACTGTTTACATTTGACTTTGATGTTCGTGTCACCTTTCTTCCCGACAAAAACAAAGTCATGGGAATATATCCAGCCACGGATTTTCCTCCTTGGCTCAGCAGGGCAGAGAGGGTGCTCTGAATGTGCTCTGCGGTGACGTCACCTTGTTTTGGGAGCGTTAAAAGCCATGCTGCTTGTGACAGTGAATGCCGACTGTGTGTCGTTTTGCAGCGCAGCGGCATCACAGAATAGACTCAACAAAAGATGTAACGAGTTGTTTTATGTTGAAGTAACGGTAATATTATTACTTATATTCTATAGTAATTCGTTACACTACTCGTTAATTGGAAAAAGTAATATTATTACAGTAACGAGTAACTAGTAACTCGTTACTTCCCTAAACTGGCCCAGAATGTGAATAATGACAGACTCAATATCCAGGACACGAGTCAACAAATCAGCCCCTGCCTGCCCTGCACCGTGCTTCATCAATAATGCTTCAATATTCAGAGCCATTTCATTCAACTCCTTTGTTGTTTATGTTTATTTGGCCACGTGCTTTTTTTAAACCTTTATCTGGGTGTATTTTGACTGAGCATTCAAGCTCTTTTTCAGCAACACATTGCATGACATTCACACAGTTAAATAAACACATTGACAGAGCAGCTGTGAATGTACTGCAGAGATGCCCGGTACAACCAGACTCTACTGTAGGACAGTGAGCAGCTGAGGGTTATGTGCTTAGATCAGAGGTTCCCAAACTTTTCAGACCAAGTACCACATGTACCAAACCAAATTTCCCAAGTACCACTTCCCACTGTGGTTACCAACTTTTTTCTCCATTAAAAAAAAATCACTGATCATGAAAGGCCCATAATACTAGTAGGCTACTGTTGCAAGTCAGACTGCAAATAACCAACAGATAAACGTCTTATTTGCTGATAGGCTGATGACAGTCAGCAAGGCTCTTGAGTACCACCAGGTGAGCCTCGCCGACCACCAGTGGTCCCCGGACCACAGTTTGGAAATCACTGGCTTAGATCATGGCTACCATTTCCAGATGACGCGTCTTGGGTGCATTTTATATCTGGCATTTACATGTTCCCTTTGAATAAAATCATATCGCCTAGGATGCATGTTAATGATAGACACTTTATGTAGGTTTCTTTCAGGTGGGCTGTTCTGTGTTAGGTAGGGCTGGGTTCCAAAAAAATCTATATCAATATTGAATCGATATTCATTTGAAGGAACTCATATCGATTCATGAATCCCAATATTGATCTTTTACTATAATGCCTTTTCCTGTGGATGCTTGAAGCTTTGACTCGCGTGGTTTGGTTCTTAGCGGAACAAGATTTTGTAAAAATCTGTAAACATTAATATTTTTAATAATGCACCAAGGTAGAGGGTCCCTTGTACAGCATTAGTTATTTGAGAATCTATTTCATATCCAAGCAAAATTGCTATTGTAACTGAAATATCGATATTGAATCATATCGAATCCGGAAAACAGTGGAGATACCCAGCCCTAGTGTTATGAATGAATGAATGAAAACTTTATTTAACAGATTGCAGAATGGGTACAATACAGTACGGCTCAATACACACAATTGTCAAGGGGATGCAGACCAGAGAAAGACGTTTGTCTTGTTTACATCAGGGTCCCCCATTTTCAATTCATAGTGACATTTATGACATACACAACATACACAACATACATGACATCATGACATTTATGGCATAGGGCCCTAATACAATACATACATGACATACACCATGACCTACATGACATAGGCTTAGGCTTTGGGTAGTCTCGCTAGCCAGCCTCTCTTCCCTTCCGTCAGAGAGTCTGGCGCCGCAGGTTTCCATTGTGGGATTGCGAAAAAAATGTTTGGGTTAGCCAATCATCCTCGTCTTGGGCGGTGCTTAGCGTTAGTGCCCTTGGAAAATAGTTTCGGGGTGGAACTTGTGCCGAGCAGGCCTTCTTTATTGCACAATCCAAATTTTCTTCAAAACTTGCCATTTTCAGCGTGCAGCAACGAGTTAGCCTGTAGGTTTCTGCCGTTAGCTTTCTACGCTAGCTAGTTAGCATTCGGCGGGAGCCTTACAGCGACACACATGGGAGCGGAAGCCGCTCTGATTGACATGGTCGGAGCCAATGACAGAGCGTGACAGAGGTTGCAAGCGGGGGAGCGGATATCCTGCTGCCACCGAAACAGCCGCTCGAATGGGAGAGCAGCTTTAGAGCAGGGGCGGGCTGATCCCTGTTGCCTGTTTCCACGGCGCCAGACTCTCTGACGGAAGGGAAGAGAGGCTGGCTAGCGAGACTAGGCTTTGGGTGATGCGGTGGTATTCTGTAGATTTTCAAAACGGACAAAAACCCAGACGCTCGGTCCTGAAATCTCCGGCCGGTCTCAGTTACGATCCTGTCTCCCTCACATCCTCTCTCAGCTGCATGTGTGGAGGTGATCCTGTCTCCCTCACAGCCTCTCTGAGCTGCATGTGTGGAGGTGATCCTGTCTCCCTCACAGCCTCTCTCAGCTGTATGTGTGGAGGTGATCCTGTCTCCCTCACAGCCTCTCTCAGCTGCATGTGTGGAGGTGATCCTGTCTCCCTCACAGCCTCTCAGCTGCATGTGTGGAGGTGATCCTGTCTCCCTCACAGCCTCTCTCAGCTGCATGTGTGGAGGTGATCCTGTCTCCCTCACAGCCTCTCTCAGCTGCATGTGTGGAGGTGATCCTGTCTCCCTCACAGCCTCTCTCAGCTGCATGTGTGGAGGTGATCCTGTCTCCCTCACAGCCTCTCTCAGCTGCATGTGTGGAGGTGATCCTGTCTCCCTCACAGCCTCTCTCAGCTGCATGTGTGGAGGTGATCCTGTCTCCCTCACAGCCTCTCTCAGCTGCATGTGTGGAGGTGATCCTGTCTCCCTCACAGCCTCTCTCAGCTGCATGTGTGGAGGCCCTGTTCCCTGTCAGGTGCTTCGAGCTCTTGTTTCTGCCTTCTGAGCCTTCGCCAGCTTCAGAGGTCCTGCTCCAAGCTCTTTCATGATGTGTGTGTGTGTGTGTGTGTGTGTGTGTGTGTGTGTGTGTGTGTGTGTGTGTGTGTGTGTGTGTGTGTGTGTGTGTGTGTGTGTGTGTGTGTGTGTGTGTGTGTGTGTGTGTGTGTGTGTGTGTGTGTGTGCGAGAGAGAGTACAAGACCAACACCCCCCCCCCTCCCAAAGGGCAGTTTGGAAACAGACCCACATGCAAACACAGCAACACAGAGCCTGGGGCCTCCTGGGTACTGGAGCCACATCAAAGTCTGCTTGCTCTGTTTGTAGGCTGCTCCCACAAGCTCAGGATAAAGAGAGAAGAGAGAGACCAGAGATAGACACAGGCACAGAGAGAGGAGATAGAGAGACAGAGACACATCAGGATAAAGAGAGAACAGATAAAGGCAGTTACAGAGGGATATCTCACTCCCGTCTCGTCAAATACTGACGTTTGGTCAGGACCTTTTTAAAACACTTTCTTCATCATTTTTCAGGCTCGGCCAATAGACTTCTATCAAGCTCCCACGCCGTCTGAACTCCACACCACGAGAGTGTGGCAATGAAATAAAATGGTGGCCAGTAAGGGCGTTTGTGGTCGGGGGGACGGATGGGCGTATACGTTTGGCTTTGATGGCGACGACCGGGGTTCGATCCCCAGCATTTTCAAAGTCCATTTCAACCACATTTCAACATTTTTAAAACAAACTCGGTTAAGGTTAGAGAAATGGCTTGGTCATGGTTAAATAAGAAAAACATGAACAACATTCATTCATTGCCTAACCATAGAGAGCCAAAGTGGAATGTCACTTCCTGCTTCAGCACTGTACCAGAGATTTTCATCCGCCATTTATTTTCCCATACACATTTTGTAAAATGCGTATAAAAATTGTTTTACTGGTTCAAACCAAACGGTACAGATATATTTAGAAACAGGAGAGACCGCATAACATTTCACTGCGACCAAAACGTTAAAAAGAATGCGGGTTTAAAGAAAATATTTTTTCAATTATGTTTTTTTAAGTTTTGGTCCGAGTGAAATGTTGTATGATCTCTCCCGATTATAGCGTTAGCTGAATCGTTTGGTTCGACGAAGTGAAACTATTTTTACAAGCAATTTACAAAATGTCTATGGGAAAATAAATGGCGGATGAAAATCTCTGGTACAGTGCTGAAGCAGGAAGTGACGTTCCACTTTGCCTCTCTATTAGCCGTAACACATAAGTTGTCGGCTGCAGTGTCATGGCGACGAAAAAGGTGGCATTGAAAAATGACAAAAAAGGGGAATCCAGTGCAGTTAGACAGTAACACCAAACATCAGTAAATAATTTGAGGAGTTGGGAGTGAGGTTGTGTTGGGAGAAGAGGACGGGACAGAGAATCCAGAGAGGAAAGGTTATTGATGGTAACTGCGGTGGGTGTGTCCCGTGTTGGGCGGTGCTGGAGGTCCGTGCAGCGAATGCGTAGCTCCGCAGGGGGTCTGCGGAGGGACCGCTGCGCACTCCTCTCACAAGATGAAACCCGGCAGAGGCCTCCGTAAACGCCGCAACCAGTTCTGAGGCTGATTAGCCAATGGTTGCAACTACGTTAGTTGGTTAGTAGGGGATTTTTCTATTGGGGCCAACTGACACACCACAGTAATGAACCTCGAGACAGTGGGAGAGAAGATATGGAGACACCTGAGGGTGTAAAAACAGGAAGGGATCCCTGCAGGTGCAGAAATGGCTAGAGAGAGCTATTAGTGGTAATAGTCGTAGTGATAATAATATGGGTACAACATGTCAGTGGCAGGCCTGTAACTGCATGTGAGATTGTGCCTGGCAATTTATGGCAATTTTAAATTTTTGTCATGATGGTGATGCTATTCAGAGTTTGGATGGACCAGCTATTTAGATAGCTAGTTGGACCATTTAGGAAATATGCCTGCCCTTCTGTGCATTTTCACTGTGAACCGAGAGAGAGCGAGAGAGAGAGAGAGATAAAGAGAGGGAGAGAGAGTGAGTCTGAGAGAGAGAGATAGAGCGAGAGAGAGATAGAGAGAGTGAGAGAGCGATAGAGTGAGAGAGAGAGAGCGAGAGAGAGAGATAGAGAGAGAGAGAGTGAGTGAGCGCGTGTGTGCCTGGAAGAGAGCAGACTGGTAAACAGAAGGACAATGACAGCAACACAGACAAACAACAATAATAACAGTCCCTCAGTGACAATATTGGCAGCTGCCTGGTGCACAAAATGGCCGGGGGCACCATAGAGCATGCTTTACTTATTTATTTATTTATTTATTTATTTATTTATTTATTTATTTATTTATTTATTTATTTATTTATTTATTTATTTATTTTTCAAACTAGCTGCAGCCAGGCTTCCATATATTTTCATCAAAAGAGCTTACCAGGAGCCTGTACTACGAAGCTAGTTTAACAGATCCGCGATAAGTCCCTTTGATCTGGTTTGACTGAACAGGATCAAAGCTATCTAGTTAACTGATACTACGACGCTGGTTTTCTACTGTGTAAGTGGACCTGGGATCTGCCTGCGTGCACGCGCACGTTTTTCGCTCGTGCACAGGCGCGCGTCCACGCGAAAGAGGTGCGCTAGCCAATCACATTATGAACAGCTGAGTTGATCCACGCCCACACCCATTTCCACACCCATTTCCTCATTGAATGAAAAAGCGCAGCCACAGTGGGATCAGAGATTTTAGCGGATATTTAATGTAACCTATGGCAGAATGAAAATCCGCGTTGGATATAGTTGGGGGAAGGACTGTCTAAAGCTGCCGCTTGTATTCACATCAGTCATTTGATTTACTTTGATCAGCGATTTCTGTCTCCTACAGCTTTGTGCGAGTGTAAATGTACATTAAATGTGTAATCTCAGTCTATAAATTTCCACAATCTGTAAGCCTATTTAGACCATAGATTTAGAAAGCATGCTCAATGAATAATGATCTCTATCACTCATTATGTGTGTGTGGTTGCACTGATCGAATAATTCATATATAGGCTATAATAATGATATCCTAATATAAAAGAGAAAACTGCTGGACTGAATTGAGACGATGCGGGCATACTTTTCATTGATAAAAACTAGCCTATTTTTGCTCATATATTGGCATACAGCCTACAGGACACAGTTCCAGCTGAAACATGCAAGAAGCCTGCATATTTAGTATTGGGGCTATCCCATATTTATCCCATCTATATTATATGTATAGGCTTTTCTGGCATGTAGGAGAATATCACCCTCACTCCATTTGAGGCTCCGTTTAGCCTATGATATGCGCTGCGGTGATTAATAGTGATCATATTTCTCCACGCATAGTTGAGCTGTTAAGACATAAAGTGGTAAGTAGGCTTAATTTAATTATGTAGCCTACAGAGCCACAAATGTTTTTCTTGTTATATTCTCAGTTGACTGCAATCTATTTTTCATATGGCGATCTTATATGAACGGTGAGTGACTCCAGAGAGCCGATTATATGGGTCTGTCATGGATTTTGATCTTATCCTCTGAAGCTAACCTGGTCGCGACCAGGTTAGCTTTGCAGCGTCAGTTGCCATGGTGATTGAAAGTTAACTTGCTTTGTAGTACGGCTAAACCAGGTTTAAACTCAAACTTACTCGGATAAGGCATTAAACTAGCTTCGTAGTACAGGCTACAGCTATAATGAGCCTTCAGCCACCTAGAAGAGAAGCTGCCTAGAGCAGCACAACTCCCATGTTCTTTTTAGGCTACTCTTTATGCCATGAGCTGGTGCTCTTGCCCAGTGTAAATTATAATTAATGCAATGGTAGAATCAGCACTTATTCATGTGAGAGAAAGAACGGTACGCCATGCAATGCACGCTGCGTCTTTATTCCCGTCCCCATGTCTCAACAAGACTTTTCCCCATCCTCTCCACCTACCCGCCCAGTTGACTCTAGTTGTTATTTTTTCTTCATAATTGTGATTCTATTGCACTTGTGTTTGTTTTTATTTATTTATTTATTTATTTATTTATTTATTTATTTATTTATTTATTTATTTATTTATTTATTTATTTATTTATTTATTTATTTATTTATTTTTGGGGGGGGGGGTGCTTGTGTAATGCCCTACAACGGAGTGCTGGCGGACTCTGGTGGACATAAACCACAGGTGCAGCCTCAGGTGGCTCGCAAGGGATTATGGGATACGGGGGATGGGTTCTAAGCCTCAGGTTCTGGCCGGGTCACTTCAGTTGTAGTCTCAACGCCAGACCCATGAGAGTTCTTACGCTGATACACTACGTTACTGCAGATCTCTCTCTGGGTCTGGGACACTTTCCCTCAGAGGGCTGGTTATGGGAGGGAACCGTTCACTTGGCCAATATGCCAGTGATGGATCCAGTCTTCCCCAATCAGTAACAATTTTGCGATCAGACAACACGGGAGGCGCAGCCCATTTTTTTTACCGCTCTCTCATCGGTGCTACGACCTGTCACTCATTCAATTCCAACCCGACCTGTATCTCCGACCTGAGAACGACCGCGTGTAGCCACTCAGCTGTGTACATGCTAATCTGTGCTAATAAACGACACGGGCAGCACAGTACGTGCTGTCAAAGTAAGAAGTTGTCTGTCTCCATGTTCCTGACACTTCTACACCCGGTGGTAAATAAATAGAATACAACCTATGGAAAAATATAGAAGGGATGTTTGACAGAAATGAAAGTGAGTGTGGTAATACGGTAAAGTTAATGGGATGAGTTCAGATCTTACACTATAATGTTTAATGGAGGGACAGATTCACTTTATTACATAGAAACCTTTATGAGCCTCTCCCATTGGTGCATTCACGACCATGCCTGCTGCCTACACACTAGAGGATTTTCAAATCTTAACTGATTTTAACAACATGAGAGACCACAGACATAAGGACAATTTCATCAGATTTTAACATTAAAATCGCCTGAACGCACACACTAGACGATTCGGCCAGACTGCGAGACCACACACCAGCCGTTTGAAGTACAGACTCAAAGCGATTCCAGCAACTAGACTGTAGGCTGTTTATATCCCACAAAACCGCATTTTTTTTCCCACAGACAAACAGCAAATGGCTCTCCAAACATGCACCGAGCGGCGGGTCCACTACAAGCAGGCGGACACTCGCAAAATGAGCTAAAACAACGTCCTGTCTGAGAGCTCATATTACAGCATATCCGCTCCCTTGAAGCAAACAAACCGCTCCGCTCGGCACATGTTTGGAGAGCCATCCGCCGCTGTCCACCCTGTTTGACGCTGCTGTGAGGATGCTGGGGAGAGAGGAGCTACATGGCACTGCTGTTGCTCGTTTGTTGTGAGCGCTGCATTAACATCCGGGTATGACGCGTCGACGCGTCCCGGTCTGCTCGCTCTCATTGGCTATTGAGGGTTCCGTCGGGAGACAGCCATCGTAAATATCAAACATGTTTGATATGCCCGATTCGAGATCGGGCAGGCACCGATTCAATCAATAATTTATTGACACCAGACACTTGACAATTATTTTGACAAAAAATCTGTTAAGACTAGCCTCGAATCGGGCCACGCCCCCCCGAGGGGAATCGGGCATTAAATCGGGCATTTTATCCTCTAGTGTGTGGGAAGCATAAACGTCTAATACCTTAAGTGTGAGGCCAATGTCATATCAATCTCACTGTGTGCTCAGGGGACAGAGATACCGTGAGTTTGTGACTAATTCGATTTTCACACAATTCATTATCGGATATAGTTCTGTGATTCTGGACCTATATATAATGTGTCTTACTGTACCTGCCTGTAGGACTTGGAGCCACAGAGAATATTTGCTTCAGACTCAGCTGTTGGTTGAAACAGCTCCGCTGCCTCTTGCTGCTGACATTGAGCCCAAACGGGACAGCACGCCGTTATTAGACAGTGTGCTGTAAAAATGTAATACCCCGATCCCTCTATCTGTCTTTCATTCTTTCTCTCTAAAGTCATTGTTTGTGTGCCGGTAGAAATTGAATTGCAGACCTTTGAATCTCCTACTCTCGTAAGGAATCATGTTTAATAATTAATTTTAAAAAACGGTCAGCACCATTTTAAATTGAATGTGATTGTTATTTAATCAAAATTGTAGCTATGTTTATTTTATAGTTTTAGGTTATGCGCACATTGTCATGTATTCCAGATGATGCCAAAGACAATTCTTCACTTGATGTAAATAATAACATCTAGAACTGTATTGTATTGTATTGTATTCTACTCCATTCTCTGCTGTTCTTTTGTGTTCTACTCTGCAGTATTTCACTCTGTCTCTCACCACACACACTAATACCAACCCTCTCTGTCTCCCTCTTCTGGTGAAGGCTCCTCCTATTTCTTCAAGGGGAAGGAGCATTGGCGCGTGCCGGGCAGCGATATGGAGGTGGAGGCGGGATTCCCCCGGCTCATCGCTAAGGACTGGCTGCTCTGCACCGAGATGCAGTCGGACTCTCCGAGCACGGAGAGCAAAAACACTGAGGGCAGGGTGAACGGGCAGCACCACCCGGACCACGCGGAGAACGGCTACGAGGTTTGCTCCTCCACCTCGGACACGGCCTCTTCTCTGGGTGCCCGCCCCTCCCTCTCTCCCCTCTGGCTGCTGCCGCCTCTCTGGACGCTCTCGCTGGCCCTCAGCTCTGAACCGCTATGATGCCAAAGCAGGGGAGAAAGGGCGTGATCTGAATGAGGAAGTACCACAGCCAATCCACTGGGAGTGCCAGAGAGTCAACAAGAGACTCATCGGTGGAGGGCCAGAGGCCGCTCGGTCAAAACAACAACTGGAAGATTTTGTTCTTATACGTATAAATATCACCTGGTATCTTTGCTATCTTTTTGCTGTTATTTATTTCCCATGCTATTTGATGGACAGCGTTATCTGAAGCGCTTTGCAGTATGGTGAGTGCATAGTATTACAGTATGAGTGTCCCTATGGGTGAGTGCATAGTATTACAGTATGAGTGTCCCTATGGGTGAGTGCATAGTATTACAGTATGAGTGTCCCTATGGCATCAAACCTCTTACAGTGACAATGTTAGTACCATGCTTGACTCATTAGCCCTTTTCCCACATGCGCTTTGTACCGCAAAATGACCGGAACGTGGTCTAATGCCTGCATGTGAGAAAGGCGCCGTGCCGGTATAAGCGCGACCCCGTCGTCCCCGACATTTCACCACTTTCGACCCAGTCAGAAGAGCGGTATGCGCTTCAGCGGATACTAGTGAGAAACGGGTGCAGTCATTTTCCGCGACACTCTCATGGGCGAGGTGTACACACCTTGCTTAATGTTCCAGCGGGCATAATCTAATCATTCGTGCACATTAAAGCAAACTGGCGAAATGATCTTGTGATAATAAGAGCAGTAGCCTATGTCAGCTTCATGTGTGGGTGTGCTGATTTTCCCCTCTCCTCTCTGCTCGCTCTCTGGCCACAGTCCATCCTCCTCCATCAGTCACAGCCCGACAGGGACTAAGCAGATGCACGAAGCGAATTGTGGAAGTATTTTGCTTACGTTGCCCCCCCCCCCCCCCCCCCCCTCCCACATACAGGCAATTTCGCTGGTAGATTCCGACATGCGAGAGGAGAGGTGTGAAGGGAAATGTCCGATATTGACTTACAGGTAATTTTCCGGTACGCATGTGGGAAAACGGCTATTGAGTTACACACAGGAACACAAGTTTCCTTTTGAAAGGTCAAAATGCCTCATCTCTCTGTGAAGAAATAGGACTGATCTGATCAGAGATATGTTGACATGAAATGGAAGGTTGTTCCAACAGCATAAACAGTGATACTTTTCTTCATGTACAAGTTTACAGCAACAATGTCTGGCTGCCATTCAGTAGACAGGTGAGTGGCATCCTGTAATGTATCCTGTCATGGATGCCACTCAGTGATGGAGACAGATAGACACGTTGTATTCTCTGTTGTAGACACACAAACTGGTGAATGACATCCAGGGACATAGACAGGTAGGCAGGTGAGTGGCATCCTGGGACATAGACAGGTAGGTGAGTGGCATCCTGGGACATAGACATGTAGGCAGGTGAGTGGCATCCTGGGACATAGACAGGTAGGCAGGTGAGTGGCATCCTGGGACATAGACAGGTAGGCAGGTGAGTGGCCTCCTGGGACATAGACAGGTAGGCAGGTGAGTGGCCTCCTGGGACATAGACAGGTAGGTAGGTGAGTGGCCTCCTGGGACATAGACAGGTAGGCAGGTGAGTGGCCTCCTGGGACATAGACAGGTAGGTAGGTGAGTGGCATCCTGGGACATAGACAGGTAGGTAGGTGAGTGGCCTCCTGGGACATAGACAGGTAGGCAGGTGAGTGGCATCCTGGGACATAGACAGGTAGGTAGGTGAGTGGCCTCCTGGGACATAGACAGGTAGGCAGGTGAGTGGCCTCCTGGGACATAGACAGGTAGGTAGGTGAGTGACATCCTGGGACATAGACAGGTAGGCAGGTGAGTGACATCCTGGGACATAGACAGGTAGGCAGGTGAGTGACATCCTGGGACATAGACATGTAGGTAGGTGAGTGGCCTCCTGGGACATAGACAGGTGAGTGGCCTCCTGGGACATAGACAGGTAGGCAGGTGAGTGGCCTACCTGGGATGCCCACACACACACCGCTGCCTATTGGTAATTAGGCAAGTGCAATTACAGCAAGTGCTTTAATAAGATTCACAGAATCCACATTTAAATAAACACACGTATGTATCCATGTTTAGTATACGTGCTGAACTAACATGCTTCTGTCACGTGACGGACAGTTTTCTCATGTAAGCCTCACCATACGAGGGCTATGAGGTGGACAGATGAACAGATGATGGATCACACCTGAGCTCTCTGAGGAACGTATTGCTCCTGTATCTGCGCGGCTTCATCCTGTTCACCTCTGCTACAGACGCATTCCCTGCCCTTAGCACAGGCAGTAATGGATCATATTGATTTGGTTGTATTTTTGTAATAAACACAGATGGATTTTGATGATTGTGGGTTTCAGAGGTTTGGGCGTGTTGTTTATTTCACATTGCTTTGGTCGGATGGTAGAGCTGGTGGAGCCCTTCCCTCACCACTGGACTAGATGAACAGATGATGATGGACAGATGAGGGACTGCAGGAGAAGACCAGCTCATCAGACGTCTTATAGACTTCAAAACATGGCAACTGGATTTATTCTTGCTGTTAAGATACAGTATATTTACCTACAGTATAAATATAGACTCAGATATATTTCATTTGACAGGTTCTATGACTAATGAAAAACCAACTGAACTGTGTACATTTCAAGCTGTTTTCTAATGTAAGATATTTTTGTAGAAAAATAAAGAAGCAGAATCTCTTTAACTGCCGTGAATTTGTCTGGATGAGAGAGGCTGACGAGGAGGCAGTGAGTGTGAGTGAGTGCTGACGAGGAGGCAGGGAGTGTGAGTGATAACAACCTCATTCAGATAACATGCACAATGTGTGTGCACGCTCATGCGTGTGCATGTCTGTATGAGTTTGTGTGTGTGTGCGCTTGTGCACGAGCGAGTGTGTTTGTTTATTGTACCCAAAGGGTGTGGATGATCCCTACTAATATGCAGACGCCAAACTTTCTTTCTGTTTTCAGGTAAACTGAAGTTTAAAAAGCGATTTTTGCTAAGAGCAGCACTTTTTCTTCTTCTTTCTTCCCTCCTCAACTTACGCCACATGCCAAACTTTTTGAACGTACCAAGAAATATTGTGCAAAAAATGTTTTAAATTGAATATGCAATGAATTGATTGATTAACATGATATATTTTTTTCCAGTGCATGCAGGTCTAAATCTATGTAAAAGAGTGAAAACATTATCATGTCCTTATTTGGTGGCCCTACACTGCCCCCCTCTGGTGTCTAAATATGACATGAAATGTGAGACACGTCACTTATAACATCAGGAACGTGCTCACGTATGTGACAGCAGCTGGTATTTCGACCCACATCTAAGCGGAGGTAATTTTTCAGTATTTTTTTACAGAATATGAAAATGCAGATTGTAAACTTTCAAATGATGTGTCACACATTGTAATCTGAAAGGAAATGAAGGAGATCTGCTTATTTGAATGTTCACGCTCCTAAAAGCCACATTCAGAGATAACGGCCCTCAAAGTTGGAGAAGCTTTTCACACCTTAGGCAGCCAGGTAAGGGGGGACTGGACAACAAGGACTTTTATTTACTGGTGGAATGGATAGTTCAAAACCTAAACTTGTGTATTAATGGAAAAAACTAAATTAAAAAGAAAAATAAACTATTTTCTCATTTTCTGGGAATGAGAATTGGCCTACATGTGGTCCCTTCCTCTGAGGTGTGTCACTCTACCTCTCTCTACCTCCCTCTCTCTCTCTCTCTCTCTCTCTATATCTCTGTCTCTCAACTGAGATTTGTTTTTAACCTTTTCTCTCCTCCCTAGTAGGCTAATGCTTCAGTGCCTCAGATACATGTCGTCGCCTTGCTAAACTAATGGCCTAAGTCATATTTTCAAGTTTTTCAGGAGACACAAAAAACTGAACCAAATAGAGAGTATATGATATTCCTTAATCATTTCACACAAAAAGGTTATGAAAATATATGACTATTAACATACAAATAACGCTGTATGTTAAATCATGTTGCATAAGTGGATTAAATGACTTAGGCCAATTTATGAACATGCCGTTGCATCTTAGGCAATTTTAAACCTGACTTAGGCAAAACAATGCACATCTTTTATTCCCACTTCTGTGACCACAAACAGTTTAAAACGCTAGTGGAGCACATAGATAGAGACTCAGGAGACAGAGGGCAGTTTGACTTTCATTTAATAAAGCAAACTCATCTTTACTGGGTCACTCTTAACAAATTGTAATTTAAACTTAAACTTAAATCCTTCTTAAATCAAACAATGTCAGTTAAATCAAACACTGAGGAGGCATGTGCCTCACTTGTTCCTCCAGCTCTTCTTTGCTGGGTCACTCTTAACAAATTGTAATTTAAACTTAAATCCTTCTTAAATCAAACAAATGTCAATTAAATCAAACACTGAGGAGGCATGTGCCTCTCCTCACTTCTTCCTCCAGCTCTTTGCTGGGTTTTAACTAACCCTTTAACATTTCAAACAATTTCACTGCTCACAAGTATCACAATTTTTTGCAAGTCCAAGTCAAGTCTCAAGTCTTTGAGGGGCAAGTCCAAGTCAAGTCTTTGAGGGGAAAGTCCAAGTCAAGTCTTTGAGGGGCAAGTCCAAGTCAAGTCTCAAGTCCCCCTATGGATGAGCGTTCTATCCAGCTGCATGTACTGTACATGGTCCTTCGAGCCCAGATGGGCCTCAGCAAGTGGGAATGGACCAGAGGAACCAGCAGCCAGTAGGGGGAAGAAGGGCACCTCCATACCTTCAGTTGTGGGGATATCATCCACCATCGCACCCCCCTCCCCCACAACGATACCATCCCCATGTAGTTGGGCCTACACCTGAGCGGCAGCATGGTCAACCTGCACGAGACACCATGGACTATTTGAGACACCTCTTGAGGAGGCTTGATGCGGTAGAGGGATGCTTGTACTCAAGGAAAGCGCTCCCTGTGCCTCACCCAGCCCAGGCGCTCCCTGTGCCTCACCCAGCCCAGGCGCTCCCTGTGCCTCACCCAGTCCAGGCGCTCCCTGTGCCTCACCCAGCCCAGGCGCTCCCTGTGCCTCACCCAGCCCCCGCACCGCCAGTCCCGGTGCTCCCCGCATCGCCAGTCCCGGTGCCCCCCGCACCGCCAGCCCTGGTGGGCCCCCTGGCGCCAGTCCTGGTGCCCCCACACTGCCAGTCCTGGTGCCCTCCGCATCACCAGTCCCGGTGCTCCCCGCATCACCAGTCCAGGTGCCTCCCGCACCGCCAGTCCCAGTGCCCCCCGCACTGCCAGTTCCAGTGCCCCCCGCACCGCCAGTCCCGGTGGTCCCCCTGGCTCCAGTCCCAGTGCCCCCCGCACCACCAGTCCCAGTGCCCCCCGCACTGCCAGTCCCGGTGCCTCCTGCACCACCAGTCCCAATGCCCCCCGCACTGCCAGTTCCGGTGCCCCCTGCACTGCCAGTTCCGGTGCCCCCCGCACCGCCAGTCCCGGTGGCCCCCCTGGCTCCAGTCCTAGTGCCCCCCGCACTGCCAGTCCCAGTGCCCCTCGCACTGCCAGTCCCGGTGCCCCCCGCACCGTCAGTCCTGGTGGCCCCCCCAGCTACAGTCCCGGTGCCCCCTGCACCCCCTGCTCTGGTGGCCCCCGCACCTCCATCTGCTCCCTTGGCGCCCATCCCTCGGCGCCAATCTTCAGTGGCTCCCATCCCTCGGCGCCACCCTCCAGAACAGTCCAGTCGGAGTCGACAATATCTGGGCCGGCCCCCTGAGTATACCTGCCGGCGTCACCAGCATCCAGGTCGGCCTCCGGAAAGGTCCTGTCTGTGGCGTCAGTGTCTGGGACATCATCCGGGGTTGCTCAACCTGTCTGCTCTGCCTCCTGGATGCCCTCCGGACCAGATGGCCCCTTCAGCCCTGCCTCCGGCCGTCTTGGCTCTTTTTCCACCGGCCATGCAGCTTGCCCCATTTCACCCTGCTATGGGGCGGCCATGACAGCCGAACGGTTTGCCTCATTTACTCTCCTTACCTTCAATTCCTCTGCCTCTAGTCACTTTTCTTAGTATACATATTCACTAGTGAATATGGGGGCGGCTGTACAAAAGTGACTCTCGGACTCCAATTCCCATAACCCATCACTCCCTCACCTCCAGCCATTTACCCTCCCCTAAGCACACCTGCACCTAATTCTGGACTGACAGTGTGTGCTCCAGACAGCAGTGGAGGAGGCTGCTTTCGTTCTTCCCTATTGATTGCCATGTACAGATGCATTATTTGAAGCCTAAATCATCTGCTTGTATATCTGCATCTGCTTGTACATCTGCATCTGCCTGTACATCTGCCTGTACATCAGCATCAAGGGATCTGCTTTAAATAAACACCCTTGGCATATGTTCCTCTGGCCCTCTTCATTCTAATCGGTGTCCCACTTGCTGAGGCTACACCCGTAACCAACTCACTAGCAGTTTGTACATACAAAGAGCTTCCTTTATGTTGAAGTATTTCTTTTTCCTTGATGCAGATGCCATTTTAAAAGCTTGTAAAATGGCCTAAGTCGCATTGTCTTGTGACTTAGGCAAAAATAAAATGGCCTAAGTCACAGTTAGATTGATTTAGTCACACAATTGATTTAGGCCATTAGATTATTGAGGTAAAAACAGCATTTTCTTTTCAATTAGGATGTTGGCCGTTTTACCAGAGGTGGGGAGCATCCTGAAGAGCTGACTTAGGCAAAAATATCATTTTCGTAAAAAAGTGACTTAGGCCATTAGTTTAGCAAGGCGACGATGTGTGATATTTCATTGCTCTAAGGATGATAAAAAAAGGTGTATTAAACTATTCACTGTCTAACCATTCCTGAACATGTACACAAAAATATTGCTTTGTGCCTATTTATCCCGGGCAACGCCGGGTACATTGTTAGTATAGACGGTTTTAACTTGACAACAAAACGTTCTAAATTGAACCCCAGCTCACTTCCTGTTGCAGTGTTTGCTATGTAGAGCAGGACTAACAGGACCAGCTCACTTCCTGTTGCAGTGTTTGCTAGTAGAGTAGGGCAGGACTAACAGGACCAGAACCAGAATCAGCTTTATTAGCTAAGAATGTAGAAATAGAAGGAATTTGACTCCGGTATACGTTGTTGCCCTCAATGTAGGCCTACAGGGGGGGAAAGGTATTGTTGCTCTCAATGTAGGCCTACAGGGGGGGAAAGGTATTGCTGCTCTCAATGTAGGCCTACGGGGGGGAAAGGTATTGCAAACAAGCTAAAACAACAAACAAGGACATGGATCAAAGGCTGACTGACAATTCCGTGAAAACCATCTCTATAACGACCCCCGTGTTGTTCACAAGTGTAAAATAATCCCTAATAATAATAAATACCGTAATTCTATTTTAAAGTGATAAACCAATGCTTAAAGAAAATGTAGTTCATATTTACTTTTTAATCAGAATCCTTTAAGTGGTCAATATATTTGCACATACAAGGAATTTAGCTGAGTGGTTGTTTTATTAAAAGAAAGAATAAAACACAATTTAACAGACTAAAAACAGTACATAAAGAAACAGTAGATATATAAAACAATGTATAGAAAGTATACAACAAACAAATAGAAACAGTGGAATAAAATCCAGTCTCATAAAAATCTGGTCATGGAAATGTGAAAACATGAAAAGGTTTACTGTTGCATTTTCATCAGTGATATGGTGTGGAAACCCTATGCGCGCACACACACACACACACACACACACACACACACACACACACAGCCAGACCCGGGCATTATCCGCCCAGGGCGCCAGATGCGGCCCTCATGATGGTTCTGCCTGGCCCAGGAGGTCTAATGGTGCATGTCCACTTGTCCGGATTTTTACACGCGTCCCATTCATTGTGTATTGAGACAGCTGTGCAATGCATTGTGGGCCAGGCGCAGGAGCAGAGAGCAGGCACTGCCCACCTGCTCATTTACATAAAGTATCGAGCCAGATACTTGCCAGATACCCCGCCTCCTGAACTCGTGTCTGACCTTTTAAACGAACGGTTGTAAACCCCAAACAAAGGCGGGAGACACAGCATGATGGCCTAGGCATCACATGTGATCACAAATACATTTCACTGACAGGTTTTCATAGGAAGAGAACGTTTCTAATTTGCCGCCATGTTTTTTCTACGCTTCAAACCGTGGAGGACAGCCCACAATGGGGAACGCGTTGTTCATCCAATCACGTGCAGCAAGCAACAAACATGGAGCCCTTAGCCTGATATTCAGACTGAATAGAGCACCGCAGGAACCCGGAAGTATACTTCCGGGTTCATAAGAGGAAAAGTGAATGAGGTTTTAGAATGGAGATTTCACTGAAATGCATAAAATAAGGTCTGTGGTTAACACAAGTTTATGAATGCGAATTTGGGTTCAGCAGGATAATCTTCAGTTTGTTTCACATGGTTTTTGTTCGGGTTGTTTTGGTTTTGGTTTTAAACAGCTAAAAAAAACAGCTAAAAATATAAAAATAATACAGCATAATATGGGACCTTTAATCATTTTGACATTTTGTTCAGTTGTGGCTTGAAAGCGATGATATTGATTAGTGTGAAGTTTACAACTACCAGATTTAGTAGCCAAAGCAGAGATAGCCTGTGTCTGTTTCTGTTGTGCATGACTAGCTATAGTGCATGACTGACAACAGCGTTAGCCAATCAGTGCCCTCGACGATGCCAGACCAAAGAACAGCCAACTTCACAACTGTGGAGTGGGAGGGACTTTGAAGGTCTGGAGCCAGGCTATCGAGACCCTCCCACAAGCGTACAATTTTGTGGGAGCGGGGCGGTCCTGTGTTAAAAAACCCAGACAAGACCTGCACCATAACACAAACCACATCATTTACTTATGAACATAGAAACATTGAATGAGATGATCTAAATTGGCTTTTATTTTCAATCGCTTGTCTGTCATGAATGTGCTTCTTCCTGAATAAGTGCACAGCACGTCTTCTATCATTTAAAATGAGAGGTTACGACTTTACCAAAGAAAAAGACCCCAACAACAATCTGGGTTTCTCATTTGGCCCCCCAGGAAAAATATTTACCCTCCCCTGCTATAAGCATTGCCATATCTACTATCTACTAAATACTTTAAGTGGTTCAGAGTCTTAAAGCTGCAATAGGGTTTTTATTTGGATTTCACATGCAAATTAGTTTTATACTAAATCTATGTGTTTGTTTATTTATTTAAGCTATTTTATTGATTCTATTTAAATCAGAAAGCTGCAACAGAAAATAGCATCATCCCATGTCTACAGTGTGTAGGGTTTAAGGGTGAGCTGAGATCCATTTTTAAAGTGAAATTTACAAAGTGAAGAGCAGGAATCCGCTGAAGGTGGAGTGGCAGGCGCCATTGTCATAGATCGTTTTGCCTGGTCTGAGTTTCATGTAGACCCTGTCTCCAGCCTGCAGCTCCAGGACCAGACCGTTGGAGAGGATGCGGTTGGTTTTATCACTGTTGGTGAGGCCCGCTCCGTTCGTCATCACGTCCGCGTCGTTCCTGTAGAGACGCACTCCACCATGGGTGCTATCGGAATAGTCGGAGGCGGTGAATCTGAAGTAGTAGACTCCTCTCACCGGTGCTGTGAAGACCCCTGCAGCAGAAAGAATAAAAGTCTCCGTGAACTGAACTCCCATTCCTGTTCCTTCCAGGAGAACAGTGTGTCTTCAAAGCAATATTCAACTTAGTTTCAACATAGGGCTTATTATGAAAAGCAGAATACATTCTGCTCACCAACATCAGATGCAGCTGGACCAGTTTCAACCTTCACATTTTTACCTCCCATGCATTTCAAATAAAACTGACATTTAACACAAGGTTAGTGTGTGTGTGTGTGTGTGTGTGTGTGTGTGTGTGTGTGTGTGTGTGTCTGTGTCTGTGTGTGTGTGTGTGTGTGTGTGTGTGCGCATGCATGCAGGTATATGCAGTATAGCCACTATAACGCTCGAGGATGTGAGTATACATTCAGGTGGTGTCCCATCATAGACATAGATACAGTGTCAGGGTGGAGGAAATCCTCCTGTTTTCCCCACGCCACACACACACACACACACACGTTACCGGAAGTAACCTGACCAACTGTATCTATTCACCTTATTCGCCACGCCCACTTTTTCTCTCTTCCACGTTAGACGCAATCATAGGTAGCGGAACGCATCTGAACTGGAGGGGCGGGGGGCGTGTCGGGGGGGCGCCCCTCCCGCCACCCCCCCACCCCCCCCCCCCCACACACACACACGTCTGTGTCTGTTTGAAGCCAGATTCATATAGGAATATCTCATTTTAAATTAACATTAGGATTAGACGGTTGTGATGTCAGTATTCAGTCTTAACAATCATATATTTGCTCCTTTTCTCACTCACTCCTATGTCACCACCTGCTCTCCCTGCAGGGTTTGAGATTCAACTTTTTTTTATCACCAGCCAATATGGCTGCTAGATTTTAAAGTTACGAGCCAATTAATTTCAACTAGCCAAAATGTTTTTCTTGAAATAAACCAGAATATGAGTGCGACTGGGTTTTACAGCAGGGCTATTCAACGAAATTGTTCAGGGGGCCACATTGTCAGAAACCTAAGGGACCGGGGGCCGGACCGTTCCCCGAGCCAGTACACTTGACACAATGCGCCACCACAACTATTATAGGGGGTGCTGTAAGGAATGGAATCTCGGCAGCGTCGAAGAAAATTTTATGTTTTTTGGACTTTTATCCATATTTAGAAGATTATTTAATTTTAAATTAACATTAGGATTATACTGTTGTGATGTCATTATTCAGTATCTTCTCCTTTTCTATTATTAGTATTAGTATTAGTATTAAATACTGAGTATCTCATGAAAAACTATTAATATTGCATCTTTTGTGTTTAGCTCCATCTCACAGCAGACCCGGCTTCAGAACCAAATTACAGAGGGGTCCTGCCCCTAGCTTGGGGGGGCCAAGCTACCCAAGGGGGGTCCGGGGGGATTCTCCCCCGGAAGAAGATTTTGTACATTTTAAAGTAAAATTCGTCAACCTGGTGCATTTGAGAGCAAAATGAAGAGGCTAAATCTATGAAGAACTACACACATCTCTAATGTGTTGTGACTTTACAAATAATTAGGCCTAAACAATTAATATTAAATGTATTTACACATTGTGCACACATTGCATTCATTGTGACACATTTACAATAGTTAATATCCAGCCAGAATCATTGCAAATGGATGTTCAAAGTAACAGTTAGCAATAGCATTCAGTTAATCAATGCCTAATGACAACCAGATTCCGTTTTAAACTTTAAAACAGAAAAACGGAAAAACGTTTTTAGCACACAAAAAAAAAAAAAAAAAAATTGAATGGGGGGGCCAGTTTAGGGAATAGGGGGGCCCGGCCCGGTCAGGCCCCCCGCCAACGCCGGGCCTGTCTCACAGCATTGTAACATTGTAGTGCAGCAAGAAAGGAAAACTACTGTAAACATTTGAACCATATTTCTTGTTTAGAACCTATAGCTAGCAACATTGCCATCTCCTGAAAAACATTAATATTGCACCTTTCTTGTGGCTACATCACAGCATCTACTGAAAAACATTTATAGTGGATCTGACTTGTTTAGTTCACTTTAGATGGGGGGGGGGGGGGGGGGAACTGAAATGTACCCGGGCCCGGGCCCGTGTGGCCCAGGCGGTTCCGCGACCCATGGACGCAATTGTATTTGTTCTTCCGGTTCATCGCTAGTTGGCGGCCAATTTCAAAACAAAACGTAGCCTAAAGGCCTAAACATGTCGTCCGTCCGCCTCGAATTGGAGCCGTCTCGCCGTCTGGCGGCGCCAGCGAGCCCTACATGCTCGGACGCCACTACGCCCTCCCCCCTCCCACCTCCTGTGGAAGCTCCGTGTGAAAATGGCGGAGATTGAGTGCCAGGCAGTCTGAATGAAATTGAATGTAACGTTCCCAATTCTATGTATTAAATTCTAAAAAACGACCCTCAACATTTGGGAAGGCTAAGCCACACAACTAGTTCGTTATAATCCAACATCATGCTTTGAAATGCGACTTTACGACGATAAGCCAGGGCAACGGCCAATCACAACTCTCCTGCAGCTGACGTCACGCACGTATCGTCGCCGTGAAGTCACATTTTCGAGCAGCCCCCGTCAGCCGACGGCGGCCCCTACCCGTAGGACGGCGCTCCACCTGCTGTCATACGGGGAGGGCGGGGCGAGGCTCTGACGGACGACCATGTTTAGGCCTTAACTATGAATGACGTTTGGCAACATTCAGAAGCTACACTGCGGCCAACTTCAGTTACATGTTCATAGCGTTACTGCTGCGAGGAGCCGATGGCTGTACCCGTTCGGCATTTAACGTTAGCTACAAAAGCACATCGACAGTGTTTTCTCACTGCCAGTAGTAGGGCTTGACAGATAGCATGCATGTAGGGCCTATGTGTATATCAAGGTATTGTTCTTTTCTCTATATGAATTGTTTACTTAGATTATATTGCTTACTTTTAGTGATTTACTTATACTAAGTTATTGACCATGTCTAATTTTTTACTTATCTTATATTCTTTATCACAAATTGCTTTATTTACATCAAGTCATTGTTCATTTCTTAGCAACAATCGGTTACCATTTGTTATCTTTTATTTGTCACTTAGCATTAATTGTAATAGAATGGCACTGTTACATGTCTTCTATCATGATTGATTGAGCATTAATGAGATGTAAGTGGGTAGGTTACCATAAGCCTATGGCTTCTCACCTATCCTTTTCGGTTGTTTTTTGTTAAACACTCAAAATAAAAAATCATTCATTCATTCATAGTAGCTAGTCCGACTCGTCACACAGTCAGCACTCTCAGTCCTCGCTGCTCGTTAAATATTTCCAAATAGGCGTTATTCTGATAAACTGGTCACATATATGTTACGTTCTCACCCGAAATATATTAAAACTTTCAAACAGTTTGTTGTTTTTTTGCTTGAAAACAGCTTTTTGGCAAGTCTAAACATGATTACGGTAGGTGTACTCTACTTCCGTGTCTAAAACGAAAAGGCGATTACAAAATGACGTCATGCAGAACGCAGGGGCGCTGCCAGGGATTTTGGGCCCCATGACAGGACATAGTATGGGCCCCACTGATGCCGGCGTCCGAAGGGCGCCGGCCGGAAAATTTGGGCTGTTTGAAGCTGATTTAGAGGATAATATCGCATTTTAAATTATATTAGGATAACACTGTAGTGTTGTCATTATTCAGTCTTAAAAAGTACAAAAAGGCACGCACATCCAGTGAGGGATTTAAAGTCAGGTGCAGGACTGAAGTACAGATAAGTAATAAAAATAGAGTCCGCACACTGGCAGCTGCTCCCAAATATTTATTCGACCACAAAAAAGTGTGACGTTTCGGGCAAAGCCCTTCCTCAGACATAAATGAAGTGTAGGGACACACCCCTTAAGTACCCTCGCAGGGGTCACCTGACACATCATGTGATACATAAAATTAAACATACAGTGCACTTGTTCATATAATCAAATGGCAACTGGCAATATCAAAACATAATTGTCTCAAAGGACAATAATGGAAGTATTCAGAACAACTTGAATATCACATAAACTGGGGCTATCAGGCATAAACCGTCATAATGAAATGTAATATTTAAGAAGAAAGTGTGATGTAAACTAATACAAGGTGGTCTCTACTACTTTAAAATTGTGGTAGTAGTAAAAAAGTATATGAAGATACCACAGCTGTGAAGAAAATGACACAGGACAGAGATACTAGACATGAGCAATATTCACTACAATGTGGACATAATGAGCTTAGCACACACAAAAGCACAAAAGCACACCTACAAGAACACCTGCAAAGGGACTACAAATGACTACAGAAAATGACTACAAAAATGGCCGCAAGTCAAAGTCTTCGTTCAGCCCTCTTGGGGCTCGAGTGTCCAGGGTGAAAATCCAAAAGGCCTCTCTTTTAAGTAGTAGAGAGTTGATGTCACCTCCACGTACAGGATGTTTAACAAGTTCAATGCCTGAGTATCTAAGAGAAGAAACATTGTGAGAAGCTTGTGTGAAGTGGACAGCCACTGGGCTTCTGATGTCATTGTTACGGATGTTGGATCTGTGTTCTGAGATTCTGGTCTTAAGTGGTCTAGTGGTTTTGCCTATGTAGGCGAGGCCACATGGACATTTGAGCATATAGATGACATTATTACTTTTACATGTTATCACTCCTTTGATGTTAAAAGGTTTTCCTGTACGTGGATGAGTAAAAGTGGTGGCTTTGTGTGTAAAGTTACACTGTGTGCAGTTGCCGCATCTGTAGTTACCGTGAGGGATAGACTGTAAAAAGTGGGGCTGAATAGGAGGTGGGAGGTAAGCTCTCACAAGCAGGTTTCTTAGGTTAGGTGGTCTCTTATAAACGATCCGAGGTGGTGTGTCAAGGGACTTGAGAGCTGGATCAGATTCTATAATATGCCAGTATTTTTTAATAATAGATTGAAATTCACTGCCAAGGGGTGAATACTGGATTATACAGTTAATTCTAGATTCAGATGTTCTGGATCTGGTGTGGCTGAGACACTCTGCTTGCGATACATTTTCGAACCGGTGACGTGCATGTGTGACCCATTGATGTTTATACTGTCTCTGTTGGAAACGAGTTTCTAGGTCAGCAGCCTGGGCTTGAAAATCATCATCTGAGCTACAGATGCGGCGAATGCGGTTGAACTGAGAGATGGGCAGACTTCTTTTGAGCGGAATTGGATGGAAAGAGTGTCCATGCAGAATGGAATTTCTGTCCGTACTTTTACGGTATAGGTTGGAGCCCAAATTATCAGCATCTCTGTATACAAGAATGTCTAAAAAGTTCATCTTATGCCTGTCATATTCCATTGTGAATTTCAGA
>NC_139638.1:7772697-7845197 GCF_964638095.1 Poromitra crassiceps | reverse complement strand
TGTCGAACTGGTGGCAGAATGTGAGGACTCCAGTGTGAAAACTGGAACAGAGACAAATTACCAAAGAGTTACATTTCAGTTCAAATTTATATAGCCTACTGGTGTGAATTTGGATTTTAACAGTATATCGCTACAACAAATATGAATGTATTAATTTGAGTCCGTTTCATACTCTGAATTATTGGAACCAACTAATGATGGGCCTCTTCATGCTATCAGTGATAAAGCAACAGATGTATGAAAACGCTTCAGTTCTACCTTTATAGAGAAGGAGAATAATCACTCCGGTCAGCAAGATGAGGTAAGCAATATGCACATATAAGCACCACTGCCTTTTTGCCCGCTTCGACTTCACATCTGAAACACAAACAGAAAACAACAATAGAAAACAGTAGAATATGACCAGAGTCCTGCAGGAAACTTTCTCTAGAGAGAGAGAGGCAGCATCTCTCAGCATTTCTTGTCAATTGATACTACTTGTAGTAGGCTAATTAGGCTACCAGCCGCGACAGCAGGGCTGGTAGTGTTTTCACCTTGAGTCTGTGTGTATTCAATGCTATTCAATGCTAGCATTGTGGGTGGTTACTATGGCTGAACAAACTCAGAAGCATTACATAATATGCACTTTGACTTTGACCGCAGCACGCCATGGTTATTAGTGCTAGATCCTCTTCTGAAACTTCTGATCTCATAACAGTCTAAAGAAATGACAGAATGGTGTGAAAAGAACTTTGGTCAGCAGAAAAGTATCTCAGAATGCAACACGTCAAACCGTAAGGTGTCTGTCACTTTGGTAGGTGGTTGACACTGAGCTGAAAGCTGATACCTACCCAGTATATTAGTATGGTCTTCCTAATAAAGTGCTCAGTGAGTGTAATGCGAAGGCAGCTTCTGTTTTGCCTATGCAGATTCATTGCAGTGGACTCCATGTGTATCGACCTACCTATTTGAGTTGAGGTTTGCCAAAGTGAAAGGGGTTTGATAGTTATTCAAACAGCATGTATTAAAAAAAAATTCTAACAAGTATTTTGTAAAAACTCAGGTTACGTAGTAATTAATTCAAAGTCTTATTGTTGTTCCCCAGATCGGCAGAGGGTGGAGCAGCGACCGGGGCAGCAGGGGGAATTGGCCAAGTACAATTGGGGAGAAAATGGGGGGGAAATCAGAAGAAATAATAATCAGAAGAAATAAAAAAAATATATTATTATTATTATTGAAACATGGCAGCTTGATCCACTGCAGGTGAACTCTCAGCTGTTGTGAGACTCTGGTGAGACTTTGTTACACAGGCTGTGACATGCTGTTCGGTGGTCAGCTGGCTATTAATATTATGAATCATTTAGGTCATTCAAAAAAATGTATATTCCACAAATCTGATGAACAAGGGCTAATGACCCCATGTGCGGCAGAAGCAGTCAGCACTTACAACAATGCAGTACAAACTTCAATCATGAGAGGCCAGTCGGTAAGATTTAACAAGCGGCTTTATTTAGCAAATGGCAAACATGGCAGCTACTTTGGCATATAACTTCCTTGTCAGGTGGTGCTCCTCTTGAGGTGAGAGGAGGGCATCTGAATAGGCTAGGATAGAGAATAACGTCATACTTACACTTGACTGACGTCACGGGCTGATCAGGTTATGCAAATATGGCGGCCTTTTGATTGAAATTTAATGTGAAACCTCCCTACAAAGTGTTCCTCACCTGTTATAAATTATGTGTAAATCATTCATTTACCATTCATTTACAACGGTTTCTGCATCCCCTAATCTAAAATGTAGAGAAGTCTGTCTTAAAACTGCATTATTTTTGAATGCATGTCCTGCATTGCAATCAATATGCATAAAGAGAAAAGAAACACACGATTGGTGTGCAGGTGCCCCGCCTCCACATTACATTTGAATTTAAAGCATTTAGTGGAGTACGAGAAAACCTGTTCACCACAGGAGCTGCTAAGAAAGGGTAGGCTGAAAACTACTTCCCCAATTGTGTTCACTGCAGTCAGGCTTTTCTTAACCCTGTCGGTTACTGAGGGTGTATAGATCTCTCACACAGTTACTAACTGTAGGCTGAGGGTGAGAGGTGTTTTTCACAGCTTAAAATAGTGAAGAACAAACGGGTCGAGTTGATGCTTGTTGTGGAAAGGTGTTGTCTTTGAACTGGCTGCCGCTGCAGGGTTTGTAATGCAATAAGAGCAATAATAATAATAATAATAATAATAATAATAATAATAATAATAATAATAATAATAATAATAATAGCCTATATATATTTTTTTTTTCACATTTCTGTTTATTGAAGTCTTCAGGGCATAGATGATACAGCACATTAGTATTTCAATTTCACTCCCTGTTATAGGACTGGAAAGACAAGATAAAAAAAAGGTGAAGATACAGTATGTGTATACGGTCATAGGAAAACAGGTTCACTGGAAAAGAAGAGGAAAAACAAATACCTATACCATACCCTCCCTAACAGCAACAGTACAAAAGTAACCTTCTCACCCTGAGATACTTCCTTTTCCTTATTAACAAAAACAAAAACAAAACAAAAGTAAAACAATAATTGACATAGTCCAATCCGATCACCCATCAGAAACACAGTGCACAAGTACATGATCAAATATCCATAATCTACACAGCCCACCCACACAAGAGAAAAGAAGAGAAGACAGCACAACAGACAGACATCATCAGGCCCAACACATCACAGAGAAACAGAAATCAGTCATTTGGGATCTCAGGAAACTGCAAACCCTTCACCACCCTAAAAAATAATCCCCATGTTTTCAAAAATCTAGTTGACGAGCCTCTAAAAATAAAGAATATCTCTGATCCATAAGGAATGAGAAGGTGGGCTAACGGATTTCCATTTTAATGCTAAAAGCGTTGTATAGGCCACAAAGCCTGCTTTTTGATAATGATACTGTGGGGGGAGGGACTCCGAAAAGAGCTGTTAGCGCGGTAGGTGTCACTCTGACACTTTCTGAGATAGTATTAAAGATTTCTGTCCAATACTTGTGCAAAGAGGGGCATAACCAAAACATATGAATGTATGTGGCAGGGGCCGAGTGACATCTGTCACAAGTAGGGTCGATGTCATCATAGATCTTAGCCAGTCGGACTTTGGTCAAATGCACCCGGTGAAGAATTTTACACTGAATTAGCCCGTGCCTCGCACAGATAGATGGGTCCCTATCGTTGCATCGGCGCTGTTTCTAGGCCGAGCGCCTGGCGCAGCTCAAATCAGTGGGCGTGGACCAGCGCACTTGATATCGTCGTGCTGGCGCTAGACGCAGCCTCAACCATTACAACCACGCCTTTTAAGCGTAAAATGATGCACCGTCATGCTCATTGGATAACTGCAATAAACGAATCGCACGCTTGCCTTTTTAGCTCCAATTCCAGTGATCCCGCAAAACCAGACGAAAGCCAAACGCTCTGCCCCCCCCCCCCCCCCCCTCCCTTCATTCAGTCTGTCTGTCTGCATTATAGGCTATTATTCTATATTATTATGCTTCTCAAACCAATCTAACTGCAGTTGAAATACTGCAAGCATGTAAAAACGCTACACTATAGCAAGATCAAAGTGAAAATAATGTTCTAAACGCATCAGCTAGAAAAATATAGCCTATTAGATTGGTGAAAGTTTGTCCAGAAAGATATCATTTTCTCTCGCCTGCTGCAGGAAGGATGATGCACATAAATATAGCCTACATTATGTAAAGTAATTGCATAAATGTGTTTTTATTGTAAAACTAAATGTGGAGTAGGGCCAAGTTATTGGAGCGGCCATCACAGTATAGCAGATGACAGTAGAAGCTTCCGAAGCGCGTTCCGCTGTCACTTATCTAAATCACGTTAAATCGACAAGGGATATTTATAGCCCCAGTAGGACATATATGTTTCAAATAGGGTGGTGTTTAGATTTCGATGTTTTATTTGGTCCAATATTGAAATGTTCTACAATTGGAGGTTGTCTTACCATTACACATTATTTAGATCCTCCCTTAACACGTTCACTGCCATTGACGTATTAATACGTCAAAAATAATCCAACGGTTGACTGCCAGCGACGTATTAATACGTCGATTTTTTTTTTGACGGTGCTACGTGGATCAATGCCCCCCGCGTCTCCTATGGAGATATTGGAAGTATTGAATGTGTATAATCTATTTTACCGACCAGCTAGGTGGCGACGGTCCTCTCCCGACAGAGAGAAAGTCAACCAAAAGCAGCCGCCTCCCGCGGCTGCTTCCTCCATTCTCAAGGAAATGGCTTGGCGATTTTACAGTCAGAAACGAACGAGCCTCATTCTCATACTGTAGGCGGGGGCGCTTTCGCGCTGCTGCGGTGGGGGGTTCCAGAAATGGACTGGGTGGGCAGCATAAAGCCTAGAGTCGCACGGGGCTTCATCGGGGCTCTCAAACCCAAGAGACGAGTGAGACCTATCCACACTCGCTGCCAGGGAGGGAGGCTGCTCAAACTCGCTGCCAGGGAGGGAGGCTGCTCAAACTCGCAGCAGCAGCAGCAGCAGCAGAGCACTCGCTTGTGACAAACGCAGGCTGAAAGCCACTAGACACGCCCACGGAGGGAGGAGTTGAAGGAGAGGGCGTTCGGAACTATATTGTTTGGATGTCTGATCTCTCACTGATGCCAAAAATAAATGGTTAAAGTGACTGTTCTGCCTGTTTGATTGAATTTCACAAAACTGCGATTATCTCAGCTTTCACTCTCAGACGCTAAAACCATGCTGTACTCAACGGCTAATATCTACATAACTACTAACTCTACAAACTAACTCTTTTAGACAGAGAAAGCACACATTCTATTAGTACTTTTGTGAACTTTGTGTTGACAAACTCCAAGCAGAAAAGAATCCTCGGCTCTTGTAAAATGAGCCAGAATCCTCAAAAAAACGGCTTGGCAAAAGCTACCTACAGCAAAAAAAAAACGGCTGGCAGTCAATGTGTTAATATAGGTTTTCGGCTCATTTGGTTGCTATTTAGTAGCGAAATGGAGAAACACAATGCATCTTGGGACATTCACATTGCAGTGAAGTTACAGCTTATTTTTTCTATGGAACTCTGAGCGAGGGAGTCAGAGAGAGTCGGTATTGTGCCTGTCAGACTGAGGAGAGAGGGAGAGAGGTGACACAGAGAAGGGTGAAAGAGGAGAGAGCCAGAGGGGAGGGAGAGAGCCAGAGGGGAGCGCTCCGCGCAACTGGCCCACTGAATAGGCCTGCTTTTCAAAGGCGCAAGGCGCTAAATTAACGCCAGGTCGGAAGATAGCAGTACGCCGGTATTTAGCGCCGACACGCCCACTTTGGCCCATTCTGGGACTGCGCCACGCCCATTCGGCCTAAAGCGCATTTGGCAGCCTAAAGCCATATTGATATCGTCCCAAAACAGGCGCAAGGCACGTTTTTTTGCGTTTAAGGCCCGTTTTAGCGCCGAAGGCTTGTGGGAGAATAGGGCCCCATAGTATGAACAAGATGTAAGATGTCGCTCCACAGCTCCTCCGGGATCTCCTCCCCCAAATCCTCCTCCCATTGATTTTTAATCTTATGAATGGAGGTAGGATGCAGAGAATGAATAAGATTATACATAAAAGATATCATACCCTTCATGAATGGCCGTGGGGTCAAAAAAGAGTCTGCAGGTGTAACCTCTGGAATATTGGGAAATGTGGGATTAATGTCACGGACAAAGCTACGGATTTGTAAGTATCTGAAATGATGGTGATTAGGAAGTGAGTGTTTTGCAGAAAGCTGTTGAAAGGACACAAATATATTGTCTATGTACAGGTCCTTTAAAGTGCTGATACCAAGGGATGACCATATGGAAAAAGTTATATCTAACAGAGAAGGATGAAAGATTGGATTAGCAGCTATTGGGGACAGGAAGGAAAGAGTTTGCAAACCAAAGTGCCGTCTGAACTGGTTCCATATTTTAAGTGTCGATTTAACAATAACATTTTTTGAGTAGGGGGAAACGGAAAACTTTATGGGGGCATGAACAAGAGCTGTAAGTGAAGCAGGTCTAGTTGAAGAGGCCTCAACAGTCATCCACATAGGACGAGAGGGTGAGTTCTCCAGCTGCACCCAATATTGTATCACTCTGAGATTGGAAGCCCAATAATAAAATTTGAAATTAGGCAAAGCCATTCCTCCAAGAGGTTTCGGTCTTTGTAATAGGGCTTTGCCAAGTAATAATAATA
This sequence comes from Poromitra crassiceps, assembly GCF_964638095.1. NCBI lineage: Eukaryota > Metazoa > Chordata > Actinopteri > Beryciformes > Melamphaidae > Poromitra > Poromitra crassiceps. The sequence goes on along the minus strand of NC_139638.1, from coordinate 7,838,980 downwards.
ATAATAGTAATAATAATAATAATAAAGGTAATAATAATAATAATAATAATAGCCACAAAGTATGGATTGGGTCATGTAACTGATTTCTCCCAGAACGAAAAGGGTATTAACCCTAACTCTTTTGCATTCCTCGATGTTTCTGCTGACAATGTTTGCAAAGCTTTAAACAATCTCTCATCTTACAAAGCCACTGGTATTGACGCTATCCCTACCAGATTTTTAAAAGATGGTGATTCTGTTGTTGCCCACCCCCTGTCTGAAATAATGAATCAATCTTTAAGAACTGGTGGGCCCGGGTTGTATAGCGGTAGATTACCTTCCTACCAACACGAGGGTCACAGGTTCCCACCCCCATGTTACCTCCAGCTTGGTCGGGCGTCTATACATGCACGATTGGCTGTGTCTGAGGGTGGAAAGCCGGATTGGGGGTATGTGTCCTGGTCGCTGCACTAGCGCCTCCTCTAGTCGGTCGGGGCGCCTGGTCGGGGCGGAAGGGAACTGGGGGGAATAGCGTGTTGATCCTCCCACGTGTTACATCCTGACGGTGAAGCTCCCCCTGTCAGGTGAAAAGAAGCAGCTGGCAACTGCACATGTGTCAGAGGAAGCATGGTGCTAGTCTCGGCTCTCCCCAGATTGGCAGAGGGTGGAGTAGCGACTGTGGCAGCCAATAGGGCAGCAGGGGCGGGGGGAATTGGCCAAGTATAATTAAAGGTCCCAATTCGTGCAGCTGTAACCTCTTAAAAACGTGTGTCTCTGGTCCATAAAACATGATTCTGGATTAATTTGTCGAAAGTATAGCAACCCCATTTGTTGTGACGGAGTTGTCCCTTCCTCATCTCGTTGCGTCCCAAGAATGGTCTGTTTCTATAATATATTCAGAACTAACAGTTCCCATTGGCCGCTGAGGGAGAGCCCGCCCCAGATTAGCGTCTGTGGACCAGCACGCTGGGTTGTGTCACAACTAACGCTATTGCGAACTTAACGTTGCTATGCTTAAGAGGACATCTCAAAATGCCTAGACTTACCGAATGCACCTCCGCAGTTGCTGGATCACGTACAGTTGGCGTCGCTCCAGCTAGAAGTGTTAATTTTGTGGCTATAGACAAAATGGTGCAGATAGCTTGTGTGAGAGAGACCCGCGCAGTATGCTTGAGGACCATTGTGACGTCCCGATACCCCGTCTGGGGGAACAGAGCGTTTGGGGGTGTGGCTTGAAGGAGACTGCAGGGGGAAGCTGGATAGGGACAAATACAACTGTGGCAGTTCTGAGCTTGTGACCACTCATTACAGGGAGGGATGACAGCAGTATATATGCATTTACAAGTAAAAACAGCTTTTGCACGGAATGGGACCTTTAAGGAGAAAATGTGGAAAAAATCAGGGGGGAAAATACAAATCTGGTATTTTACCCAAAGACTGGAAATTAGCTTGTGTTACTCCTCTCCCCAAGAAGGAAAGCAAAAAACAACTACTGTATATACCAATCATTCATTTAACAGATTACATTAAGAAACAATCAGCTGAAGGGAAACTCAGCTCAGTTGTTTTAGATCTTGAAAAGGCGTTTGACACCTTATTGGTAAATTGAAAGCTCTGCGGTTGACACAATCATCCATATCTTGGTTTCAATCTTACTTGAAGGATAGATGGCAAGCTGTTGATGTTGGTGGTGGTACTCTTTCCTCTTGGCGTGAGATTAAATGTGGGGGGCCCAGTTCCATACTGGGCCCACTTATTTTTGTTTGCTATATAAATGATATGGCCACTTCTGTTAATTGCAACACGGGAGCAGGGACCACTGGGGGGACCCCACTGACCTTACGCTGGCGTGGAGGTCGGGCCGGGGGCCTGGGTGGGGGTGAGGGCCGGAACTGGGCAGGGGGACGCCCCCGCTGCGGGGGCAGGGCCAGTTCCATGGGCCGGTCTATGTCCAGGTGAACTGGTTTAACACGGTCAACAGACACATGCTCTGACCTGCCCCCCATATCCACCACTAAATGTTTTTCCCCAGCCTCCAGAACTCGAAACGGCCCATCGTAAGGAGGCTGCAGGGGTCCACGGTGAGCATCATGGCAGATGAAGACGAACTCCACCGATCGCAGACCGGCAGGAATATGAGACTGCGGTCGGCCATGTTGGGATGTGGGAACTGGTGCAAAAACCCAGCTCTGTCCCGTAGCGTAGCCCATTGGTGGGCCGCCGACCAGGGGGTTGTGATGTTAGGGATGAAATCCCCCGGGACCCGTAGTGGCTGGCCGTAAACCAGCTCTGCCGATGATGACTGAAGGTCTTCCTTGGGGGCCGTCCGCAGGCCCAGCAGGACCCACGGGAGCCTGTCAATCCAGCTGCTGTTAGTGAGGCTGGCGCGAAGGGCGGCCTTCATAGAGCGATGAAAGTGCTCACACATCCCGTTAGCCTCTGGATGATACGCCGTAGTGCGGTGAAGCTTCACTCCCAGACCCACTGTGATCGTGGCCCACAGCTCAGACGTAAACTGTGCACCCCGGTCAGAGGTGAGGTCTGATGGCGTACCGAACCGGGCAACCCAGGACCCGATGAATGCTCGGGCCACATCAGTTGTTGATGACAGTGGAACGACTTCCGGCCACCTGGTGGTCCTGTCCACCATGGTGAGGAGGTGAGTAAAACCATGGAAAGGGGGTAAAGGGCCCACCAGATCCACATTGACATGATCAAAACTTCTCTCAGGCACCACGAATGACGCCAGGGGGGCTTTGGTGTGGCGTTGCACTTTAGATCGTTGGCACGCCACACAGGCAGCAGCCCAGCTTCTGACGTCCTTCCTGAGGCCATGCCATACAAACTTGGCCCCCACCAGTTTCGTCGATGCCTTCACGCCGGGGTGGGAAAGGCCATGGATGGCGTCGAACACCTGTTGCCGCCAGCTGCTGGAAACCATGGGCCGGGCCTGACACGTAGAGACATCACTGAGTAGCGTCGTGCCTACGTCGTCGAATACATCTCTCAACTGCAGGCTCGTATCCACTGTCCGATAAGCCTGCACCTCCTTATCAACGGCTTGGTCTGCAGCCATAGCAGTGTAGTCAAGACCCAGGTGAACAGTCTGCACCACCGCCCCTATGTCTGTAGTAAATTCGGAAATGGCAGAAAGCTGCCGCTGCTGGCGCCCCGACCATGGCTCGGCAGCCTTGGCCATGACGAATGTCAGCGGCTTGTGGTCCACAAATGCAGTGAAGCAGCGTCCCTCCAGCAGGAAACGGAAGTGGCGGATGGCGAGAAACAGGCCAAGGAGCTCCCTGTCGAAGGTGCTATAGTTCATCTAGTTGCTGCGCAACTGACGGCTGAAAAAGGCGAGGGGCTGCCAGGCTCCACTCACCCATTGTTCATACACCGCCCCCCACAGCGTACTCCGAGGCATCCGTCCTGAGTGTGACCGGGGCAGTTGGTGATGGATGTGCCAACATAGCAGCCCCAGCAAGTGCAGCTTTAGCGTCCCTGAATGCCTTGTCTCTCTCTGCTGTCCAGTCCACCGCGTTCATGGGGTCTTTACCCCTCAAAGCCTCATACAAGGGCCGCATGATGAAAGCCGCACTGGGGATGAACCGGTTGTAGAAGTTGACCATGCCGTTGAACTCCTGCAGTGACTTCACGGTGCGTGGCCGTGTATGCATGGCCGTGGGTTCATGGCCATGGGAAGTTGTTGACGGCATCCACCTTACCGGCGAGGGGGGTCGCCCCCTCACCGGTAACCCGGTGCCCGAGGAAGTAAATGGTTGCCAACCCAAACTGACACTTAGCCGGGTTGACGGGGCGTCCATGCTGCCTCAACCGCTCAAACAGCTGTCGGAGGTGGACACGGTGCTCCGCCACGGACGCGCTGGCCACGAGAATGTCATCTAAATAGACAAAAAGGAATGGCATATCCCGCAGCACAGCATCCATGAGCCACTGGAACGTCTGTGCGGGACCCATGAGTCCAAACGGCATTCGTAAAAACTCCACTCCGTGCTTGGCCACAGCTGAGGAGAAGGTAGGTGTCGTGAGATCCGGGAACTCCGCTAGCAGGCGCTGGTACTCGTCCCCGGCAGCAAGAATGTTCGACAGACTGACGGGCTCCTCCCTCCCCACCGTACACGGGTAAGAACAAAAAGAGATAGCGTCCATCAAGTGGCGGTTCTTTATATCCACTAGCAAACCATAGGCGCACAAAAAATCGGCACCCAGCAGCGGAACAGTCACCTCGGCCATCACAAAGTCCCGGCCGCACTGCACAGTTCCACATACCTTGTACAGTAAGTACGGATGGGGGAGCCGTTTGCTGTATCCATGGGGGGGCCGAACCCTCCAGCCGCCTTGTCCACTGCTGACGCGGGTAGGACGCTCCGCTGCACACCCGAATCCACCAGCAGCCGTCGGCCGGAGATAGTGTCTGTGATAAACAGCAGCCTGTTCTTTCGACCAGCGCTCAGGGCCACTAACTGTGCGCCGGTCCTGACGTTTCCCGTCTTGCTGAAATTGCACGGTGGCTCGCAACATCTGGCCTTAAACCTAGCATGGAAAAAACAGAGTCCCGAACTCCGCTGCCAACGAGGAACAACAGCTGCAGCAACGCCCATCACGTCCACTCCAGAAGAGATGTGGCACTGTTGACACCCCATAGCGGTTGGAGTGTTGTGGCACTGGCCCTCCATAGCCTGTGACAGAAATGCATGGGCTGGCAGCAGCGCCGCTGCACCGTAGGCGCTCTGTCCACACGCCAAAAAAAATCTGTCAGCCTCTTGAGCCAACCTGCGGCAGTCCTTAACTCATTCACCGCCAATGACGTCTTTGACGTGTTATCAGCAATGGCCTTCCCCGCCAAGGACGTGTTTGACGTGTTTTTGTTTTTATTGGTGCAGCGCCTGCAGCAAACACTTGCCCAGCCTGTGACACAGACACAGGTCCCTGCCTTCAAAGGGTAGCCGACAGCACGCGATCAAACACATACCGCAGCTGTTGTTTTGAAATTGAGCAAGAGGAAAAGCAGAGAACGGGTAACGCTTCCTTGTGCAGACAGGAGAAACGCCATTGAAACGCCCTCGGCGCGCTGCACGAGCTGGAGTCGCCTTCCTCTGTGCCAGCCAGGAGAAAACGGGAGAAAGTAATCAAGAGATGTGTTTGATCATTGGAGGAATGAGGAAATGATCCATCAGTTTGCGAGGGCGGTGAGGACGTGTTGAATAGCCGAGGGGAAAACGGGAACGATCAAATAGCAGAGTTGATATGACAGGGAGACATGGACGAGGACGGCTGTACCAGAACAAATCAAAAATAAACACAGGAACAGCTAGGCAGCAGCGGGCAGAAGGCACTCACAGCAGCCCGCTGTCCTTCTCAAGAGCTCTTCAGTTGGTTCATGAAATCGCTGGGCTGCGTGCCCTCCAGTGTTGCTCCTGGCCAATCCCAGCGCCACAGGGCGTGGTTATTGCTTATCCTATGTTGGGTTAGAAATCTAAAAGGGGGATCGTGTGTGTGTGTGTGTGTGTGTGTGTGTGTGTGTGTGTGTCTGTCTGTCTGTCTGTCTGTCTGTCTGTCTGTCTGTCTGTCGGTGTGTCTGTCTGTCTGTCTGTCTGTCTGTCTGCACACTCACACCGAGTAAACTGTATTGTTGAATGTAAAAAAAAAGCACTTCATGTGTGTATATATATATATATATATTTTTTTTTTTTTGTCATTTGTGTCCTAACGAATAATATTTACATGTCTGATGTCAATACAGTTCAAAATAAAAGAATTGAGAGTGAGTTATGCCTGAGATTGTGCCCTTTTACAAAAATGCTTTTTTCTCCCTTTTCTCTTCCCAGACAGGCTTTTTTGGTGAACATGGGGTGTATAAAAAGGGTTATAAGTAGAGTACAGAACATGCTAAAAGCTAACTTTCTTTTTGGGGGTGAAAGTAGAGACTTAGATCTTCATTTCGAGGTATTGGACATCACTGTAGTCCTAGTACAGAATTTACTGTGGGTCTTGAAAGATGACCAAACATTATGGAAATACTTGGCCTGTGCCAAAAATGCCAGTCAGATATTGGCAGTGAATGAGTTAATGTCACTACTGGCCAACGCAGCCCGTACCTGAGGTGACAGCTGTCGTACAAAAAGGTGTGTAAATAGAAAATCTGGCTTGGGTGGGCTCACGATACGATACGTATCACGATACTTGGGTCACGATACGATTGTATCACGATATATTGCGATGCGATACATATTGCGATATATTGCAATATTCTACAGAATTTACTCAAAATTAAATAATAGAGCTAAAGATACAACACGCTGTGTACCACCCAGGTAGTGTAATAATATGTACATCACTTTATACTGATAAGTTGGACAAATTTAGTCAAAACTACTGAGTGTTGATAAGGGAAATATCGATACAGTATCGATTAGCGGTGGGAATCACCAGATGCAGAGGCCTGGCATGGCATGGCCTGCAATATATATATATATATATATATATATATATGATACAGTATCGGGAAATAAAATATCGCGATATATTGCCGTATCGATTATATTGCCCAGCCCTAGTGTGGGCCCAGCATGTTTAACATCCTGTCCATCAACTCGGATGGTCTGCTATCTCCCAGTCCCTGCAGCGTGAACAGAGGATTCGCCCGCTCCGCGTGTGAGAGCACATACACTTGCAACAGGTGAGCCTTCAATGCACTGTACTTATCCTCTTCCGGAGGAGCCTGCAGGAGACTTAGCGCCCGGGAGGCTGTAGAGCTGCTGAGCGCTGCGACCACGTAATAATACATTGTATTGTCTGCCGTAATGTTCCTTAGCGCGAACTGGGCTTCCGCCTGCACGAACCACGCTGCAGCCAAAGTCTCCCAAAACTCCGGCAGCTTGAGCGACACCGAATTAACAGACATGATCGCCCACACAACGTTACGCCACAACGTTTCCGTAACCGACGAAAACAGTCAGGGTCACCACTTTAGAGGCGCAGAGAACAGGCAGGACGAAGGAGCTTGCTTTGGCACTCACGCCGTTTATTCTAAACACACACCAACCCCCACCACCAGGTAACTTCCTCATATAACTACACACCCACCATATCACCTCCCACAACCCAGTGTTAAAGGGCACTGTCCATCATGGTGAATTAGATCCCACATTCCTCTACAATATCACTATTCAGGCTCAATTGACAAAATAATTTGAAAATATTTATATGGGTCAGAAGGGATGATTTAGAGTGTATTATAATGTTTTTTAATGAAATAGTTGCATAGAATCATACCTAAGCTGTGTGAACTGAACGTTGAACTTGTACAACATTGAGTGGCAGTCTGGGTCCGGCTTACTAGGCTTGCCTAGTCTTGTTTTTTACTCTGAGGACGACACTTTTGTGTCAAAACACCAGTCTTTGCGCAATAATAAATTGCTGAATTTGACCATTTGCTCCAGAATTCATCCCTCTTTGATCACGTATTCCCTTTTCTGAGAGGCCCCAGTTCTACAAGGTTCGTCAACTGATATTCCGTCATTGTTTGCCCTTTGAGAGATGCTTGTGATAAAGGCCTATAAACATAATATAACATACAAATGACCAGACTCTTTTTTCCCCTTTAACAGAACCCAGTGGATGTTTACCGTATATAGTAAATGGCCTGTATTTATATAGCGCTTTTATCTTAAAGGAGAACTAACCCCCAAAACACTTTTTTTCAGCTTTTAACCAATATATATGACTTTGGGGGTGATGTGTGAAGAATTCTGGTCAAAATTTCCACATTTGACACCAAACTGTTGCCATTTGACCATTTGTATCATTTTTCAGCAGCATATCTGGCATAAGCGCCCTCTAAGGGTCGAACACTGCTTTTTTTTCTTTTCTCAAATAAATGGGAGATTTGGTACAACCTGACGTCAGGTTGTCCCCAAAGACTATGGGATTTCAAGATAATTACTCCCCTACCCCCCCTGTACCCTTTTGGCTCCTCAGAACTCCAAGCCTATTCCTATTGAAGTTTGCTCTTAAAATACTGAACCAAACGTCGTCAAAGTTGGCACATGTCTTAATTATAGTTAGTTTCCCGCTGAATGTGTCACTACTTTATTAATATCTTACCTGGATAAGCTCGAATGATGATGTTTATATTATCAGTCCGAGTTGGAAGCACTGTCTCCAGCCCAGGCAGGCGGGAGCGGGCGGGAGAGAGTCGTACTGTAACCTCATGCACTAGCCCCAAGCTCCGGGGGCGCGCGCAGCAGCAGCTGGGCTCTCTCGGACTCGGCCAGAGCAGAGAGAGCACAGTCTGACATTTCCGCGGCTATCAGTCCGACTTGGAAGCACTTTCTCTCGGCCAGTCAAACGGGAGAGTCTGCTCTCTCATGCACCCGCGGGGGCGCATGCAGCAGCACACAGCAGCAGTGAGAGGCGGGGGCTTTCAACAGTCTGACATTTCAGCAAACAAATCTCTTCGCAGTTTAGCGGACATGTAAAATATAACGCTATACTACGACGTGACAACGTGACAAAGCTTCTCTAAACATATCGGCTAATATAATATCGTCACTGTGTACAAGCAACGCCAACTTTTCAGGAAATGTAGTCAGCAGAGCAGAGCGACTGGCTCTGTGTGTGTGTGTGTGTGTGTGTGTGTGTGTGTGTGTGTGCTCCTCGGGGTGATTTGCATGAGAACAGTCTGTGAGGAGGAGAAGAGCTCTGCCCTGCTGCGCTGCCTCCTGCGCCCTGAGAGGAAAAATCAGAGGTGCTGCAACTTTTAACAAGAATCACGAAAAGCCCCAAAACGCAAATTAAAAACGGATTTCATTGCGCGGTTTATCTCTAGTTAGACGAGGGAATTACGTGGAGAAATCTTGCATTGTGTTACCCCAGAGCGAGAGGTTTGTCCTATTGTGGGTGTGCTGCTGTAACGAGCCCATGTCACTTTGCTCTCGTAACGTAGTTTGACACGCTGCCATAGAGATACATGCAGAAAAATAATTAAATTTCTAGTTCGCCACTGAATTACCAAATTGATATAACTTTCAATCATTTTGAGCAAAGCTGTTTCCAAACAGGCCACCAGCGTTGGCTAGTTGTTGATATTTATAAAGATATTGCCCCTCTCAAATAAATTATTTTTGAGGCAGTAGGCAAACTGTAATGGCGTCGATTTCCGAAAAAAAATCTTGACTTGAACACAGCCAAAGAGTCTAGTATAGACAAGAGCTTATGTCATTTCTTGGTTTTTTCCATAGGTATTTTCAAATCACTGTTCTGATACATATCTAGGGGGTTAGTCCTCCTTTAAGTGCTTTACAATGAGTAGGTATCCAGACATTGATACAGTGATGGCGGCAAGCTTTTTTGGCTCAAACATTGTCCCAATACAGCCATGCAGAATAGGGGCGTATGTAAGTAAACAATTGTAAAACATGTTAATTTTAAAAGTTTATAACAAAAAAAATCAAAAAAATACATGTATGTATGTGTAAAACTTTACAATAGGGGTACATTAATAAAGGGTTAATTAATGCTTTGTTAATGCTTAATAAGCATAAATTAACCTGTTCATTAACAGGGCTAGTTTTCAACTTTACAATAACGGTCACAAAGAGCATTAATAAATGGTTAATTACAGTGAAGTAATGCTTATTCAGCACTCTTATGTGTTTATGAAGTGTTACCTAAGGTTACGTGTTTTCAACTTTACAATAAGGCTCACAAAGAACATTGATAAATGCTTAATTATGGTTAAGTAATGCTTATTCAGCACTCATTCATTACTTTCTTTAAGATTATTTTTGGGGCATTTTTGCCTTTACTGGATAGGGCAGTAGGCAGACAGGGGGGTGGGGAGAGAGAGAGGGGATGGGGATGACATGCGGCAAAGGACCACGGGTCAGATTTGAACCCAGGTCGGCCGCGCGAAGGACTATGCCTTTGTGATACGCACTCTACCAGGTAAGCCACCAGGACACCCCATTCAGCACTCTTATGAAGTGTTACTTAAGGATATATGTTCTCAACTTTACAATATGGGTCACAAAGAGCATTAATACATGCTTAATTACAGTTAAGTAATGTTTATAGAACATGCACAAAGATGTACAACATAGAAGATAGAACATGCACAAAGAACAGCAAACAATAGGTTAGGGCCACATGAAAGAACCAGCAAACCTCAATGTCATGGCATACATGTTAATTAACATCTTCATCAACCATTTACTAATATTAGTTAGTACCAATTAACATGTTAAACCCTTTATAAATGTTAACAAGATACATTAATTAATTAAGCATTGCCAATTAAGCATTCACCAACCATTGATTAATATTATAGAAAAGTGTTACAAATTAGTTAATGCTAATAAAGGCTTAATTCATGTGAATGTTAATTCAGGGTTAATTCATGCTCATTAAGCATTAACATTAATTAATCCTTAATTAATGTACCCTTATTGTAAAGTGTTACCCTTGTAATGTTGGTGATCTAAGAATTCAAACTTCCTCTACTGTCAGACCCCCCACCCCCCGTTTTTTTTCACTGTTAGGCCACAGAAGGAAGTAGGCCATGATTATTATTTTTTTCTTCTGTTTCTTCTTTTTTTATACAGATTATGAAGTGCAGATTGCAAACTTTCAAATGATGTCATACAGTGAAATCAAAAAAACAGTTGAAGAGGATGGTTAATTTATTTGAATGTTTGTAGGCTAATCCTAAAATCAACATTCAGAGAAAATAACCCTGCAAGTTAGCAAACAAGCTCAGTTTGCTACCAAATTATACCTGTAAGTATTTAGTGATCCTAAAACTGTTTGTTATATTGAATGCGTACTTTCAATATCTAAACGTGCGGAATATGAAGATCACCAGACCATGTCACATATTTAGAACATGTAAGAAGCAGTGGACTTTTAACCCTTTCAAAAACTGTAGCACAGTGTGCTGCACACAGGCAGGGAAAAGGAGGAAGTCCGATATTGGGAGTTTTTTCTCTCAAAAAGTCTCAAAACCAAGTTGGAGTTGTGTTGGCAGCTATGAACCAGTAGGTACGTAGCCTAATGTTTTCAGGTTTTGCCTACTTTTAGAACTGTTGTTTGCCAGTAGTTTATGAACTAATCGTAGGTAGCCTTGATTTCTTAGATTTTCCTGGTGGGGGACCCCTAGACCCCCCTCTTAAAAAGTGACCTGACTGAGGCTTTATTTCACACTATTTCCCGGCCTGAATCATTTTCCCAGTCCGGCCCTGACACTCGTCCTTCATCACTCTGGATAAATCTACATATAGTTTCGGATCCCAGGGTGAGACTCAGATATTAGATTTGAAAATAATCATATATCCTTATATTATAAGGTCTACTTCAGGCACTCACCTTTCATCTGGCTGTAGCTGCTGAGAGGGTCGATCGCCTCGTACACCTGATCATCCACCTGCTTCACCGACATCTCCATGAGGACAGAGTGCTCCTCACCTCCTCAGGAGGAGCTCTTATAGGCTGAGTGGCTTAGGGGAAACCCAAACTGCTCTGGGGAGGAAGTATCTGTTTTGATGCTGAGGCAGACCAAACTCAGCATCAAAACACGTACACGTACCTAACCCGTACATGTAGCTAGTTCATTGAATGGGGAAGTTGTGGGTGAGTGGTCACAGAGACCCGTTTGCATGGCCTCATCAAATTCAGGCTTTTAACACTGGTAGAATTATACTGAATTGCCACCATGTACATTACCAGCCAAAAGTTTTTGGTAACACTTTATAATAATGTTCAGTAGTAAGTCATTTATAAGCTATTAGTTAATGATGAACCAATGATAAACTAATCATTTACAAAACTACAAATTAATATACATTTGTAGATGATTAATAAGTGCTACGTAAACATATCACAAATGTGTTGTAGGTCATCTATAAACTTTTAGTAAATCATTCCGCGGGCAACGTTGCAGACAGAGTAGGAAGGCTGATCCGTGAGTGGCTGCTGCTGGGACGCGAGTCGGGGTCTTAATTGGCCTCGGCTGGGTCTACTGGGCGAGGGTGTATGATGTTGAGAGACCCGAAACACCTTACGACCCCAGCTAACATCACTGATGATGAGTCCCAGCGCATGCTGTAGCATGTATTCTGAACCTACAATCCTGGCTCCCCCTGGCCAGTGACACTTAGGAATAGGCTAGGTGACAACCAAGTATAGTTTGGTGACAAGCTGGAGAGACAGTTGACGGTCAGAGAGATGGCCTCCGGTACGGGATGGGTTTGGCACCCCAGCCTGGCTCTCTCGTGAGGGAGAAATCCACAAACGCTATGGATCAGCCTCCTGAAAATCTGTGCAAAGATCGGCACAGCCTGGGGTCCTTCAGGCTAGAGCGAGGTGCTCGTCGCAGGCGAATGACGTGCAGCGCACAGGCCTTCTTGAGGCGTCCTCTCTGCCCACGGTAGGATTGCTTTTCCCCGGGAGGGTCTGGTGAGACGAAGGAGGAGCCCAGCCTGGAGTCACCCACAGGGCCTAGACACTCCATGCACCGAAGGCATTACAATACTGCAGTGTAGCACTAACTCTATTGCAGCGGATTGGGCGTGATCAACCCTTCCGCGGGCAACGTTGCAGACAGAGTAGGAAGGCTGATCCGTGAGTGGCTGCTGCTGGGACGCGAGTCGGGGTCTTAATTGGCCTCGGCTGGGTCTACTGGGCGAGGGTGTATGATGTTGAGAGACCCGAAACACCTTACGACCCCAGTCAACATCACTGATGACGTGTCCCAGCGCATGCTGTAGCATGTATTCTGAAACTGAAATTATCATAAATAAATAATTAGTAAATTATTAATAAGTGATTAGTCAATATATGGATGCATTGATGAGCAAATCATTAGTAAATGATGTATAAGCTAGTTGATAGATTATGAATCACTTGTAAGTCATTCAGTTTTTATATTTCAACTATCTGTTCTGTATCTATTTCATCACTATATACATTTTTTAATAATGGACAAGTGATGAACACATGATTACTGTATGATCTGTATATATATATATATTTATAAAACGGCTCTCTCAAATCAAGCAATCTGATTGGTTCACAGCCATTGTATAAATCCCGTAACCCACTCCAATAACCCATGGCCATGGGTTATTGAGTTGCCATGGCAACTCTCTTACTAAAAGGCTTTGGTTACATGACAACGTAAGCGGCTTTAGCTCAGGAGGTAGAGCGGGTCGGCCAATGACGCAAGGGTTGGCGGTTCGATCCCCGCTCCCTCCCAGCTGCTGTCGCTGTGTCCTTGGGCAAGACACTTAACCCTCCTTGCTCCCGATGGTGTGTAGGCACCCTGCGTGGCAGCCTGCCGCCATCGGTGTATGAATGGGTGAATGTAGACTATCTACTCATTGTAAAGCGCTTTGGATAAAAGCGCTATATAAATGCAGACCATTTACCATTTACCATTTACAACGTAGAAAAAACAAAATGGCGGAGACAGCTGTCAGATCCTTGTGAATCGATCTTTGCTTATAACTTTACTAATACTTCGCAGAAAATTATGTTTTGTACAAGAATAGACGCGGGCTAATGTCTTAACCCCTCTCTCGCGCGCCCTCACTCTTAACCCCGCATTTCTAAATAAGACGTAACGTTAGTTGGTGTCGGCATACGGCTCTGGTGTCGGGCTTTGCAAAAAGCTCTCAGCTTCTCAGCAAGCGCCAGGATTGGCCAATGTCAACTTCAGTCTCCAGAACGATCCAATCAAATCACCCGCACGTCTATCTTCTTGCTAGAGGTCCCGCCTTACAGTAGTGTTTCAACTGACTCTATCAGAATACCATGCCAGTCGGACTTATAGTATTATTATTATATTTATATTATCATACTTGGAAACCGAAACCAAGCCTGCGGCCTTGTGGGATAACAGCTGATCAGCGGTATATATTTGCCACAACACACTGGCTCTCATGCTATATTGCTTAAATATATATATATATATATATATATATATATATAGAAAGTACATGCGCTAAACCACAGTTAGGAAGACGGAGACTGGTGCTCAACAGTTGAGGAACCAGTAGCATCAGAAGGAGAATACTGGAGCACTTGATCAAAACTCGATCTGCACCTTATAATAAACCATCTAAAGACGACCTGAGTGCTCCAGTATTCTCCTTCTGATATATATATATATATATATTAGAGATGGGATCGTTAACGCCATTAACGGCTGCGTTAACGCGAGACTCTTAACGCGCGATAAAAAAATTATCGCCGTTAATCTTTTTTTTTTTTTTTTTTTTTTTTTTTTTTTTACCTTTATTTATACAGGGGGAGTCTCACTGAGAGCAATGCTCTCTTTTTCAGGAGCGCCCTGTTCACATTCACACACATTCATACCTGGAAGCTGTCCAGTACAACCACAGTCTGATCTGCTGGCCACTGAGCAGCTCCACTGTATTATTATTATTATATATATTATTATTCTCAAAGTTGTCTGGTAGCAGGGTCCACTTATATTGAGCAGGCCATGATGATTATCACTTTAGAATGGAACAGGTATGTAAGCGCGGACATTTATGTCTGCCTCCCCCATCCTGGCTGCTGTGGGGGGGCGTGAACAACCGAATAAACAGAAACCTGTTCACAAGGACTTACTTCTAGTCATTATTTATGTTGCACACACATATTTTGAATGGCTTCGACAGACTTCAAATGACCCATTTTAATCTAGATTAATCTAGATTAATGACCAGGATTAATCTAGATTAATCTAGATTAAAAAAATTAATCTATTCCCATCTCTAATATATATATATATATATATATTATATTATATTTGTTCATGTATCATTAATTACTTGTAACATAGCCTGTTATGCCAATTATGATCAGTGTTACTGTACCATAACTGTACCAGCTATGTGAAGCTCCTCCCCAGGCCAACAGAAGCAGTCAGCACTTAGAAGCACAAACTACAAAGTCTTCCTCAACTGTAATAAATGATGTGTAAATCATGTATAAGTCACTTATGAGGCTTTATTTATCCCCTAATGAGATTAGGGCCCAATCTAAAGTGTAAACAATTCACCACACATAAATGTGTTACATGTCATTTGTAGGTAACTGTGAGTCTGTTAGAATTCAAAATCCTTGCTACCAACACTTAACTAGCCTGTTGTTACACCCCAAAGTCTAGGGTTTAAGGTGGAACATAAACTGGCACACAGAAACCGATTTAAAGTTACCAAAACATATTTGTATTTGTAAACTATAAAAAGATACGTGGAAAATGGGTGGACGGGTGCTCTGACTGACAATGAAAATCTTACCTATACAGTACATCGAGTAGCACCTCACCCACAGACATACAATAATTAACTAACAGAACATTGAATTAAAGTTTGTGCATGAAAAAAACAGGAAATGGTGTTTAGGACGCGGGTGAGAGGGTACTGAGCCAGCCGGGTCAGTATCAAGCCCCCAGGAATAGCGCTGGGCTGTGAAGCCATTTGAACATGGTGGCGAAGCTCTGTATTGCAAGTCACGTGACGCCATGCAGCCCAGAAAGGAAAATCCCCATCCACTTGCATGGGGACCCCGGTAGCTGTTAAAACCATGGGAATTTTTCCCGGGTGTCACTCAAAGTATAAAACGGCATTTTTTCTTCAGAAGCCACTAAGAGCTGTATACAGGTGTATTTTCTTCTTTAATACATCTATGGGTGGGAGGGGTGGGAGACGTCATGGAACACGTCATGGCACACATGTGCACTTCACCTTGGGCTGCATGGTCAGGAAGTAAAACCAGGAAGAAAAAGCCCCCATGATGACTTAATGCGCCAGTGAGCAGCCTCCGTCCGAATGCATGGGTGGGCGTGGCTCGTCCCCTATCCAGTTATTTTAATACATCCATGGTCAGTACACACTCTGCCATCTCTGTGGAAACCCGGAAATATTGTAGCTAGGAGCAAAAGACGGTGAACCAACCAGCTACCGCCACGTCACCTAACTCGAAAGGTGGTAGCAAACCGGAAGAAGGAATATAACCGGTCTATATTTTAACAAGAATATGGACACTGGCCATATTTCAATAAGCAATGCAAAAATACTGTAGCAACCCCCGTAGTGTCAAGAAGGCAGGAGTAGCCTACAGGTTTTTTATTCCAGCTTCACAGCAACTCTCAGCAGTTACCACGCTCTAGTCACACACACAGCTTCTGTAGATCTGCGGCTTATCAGGAACTCACGTTGTCAGAACTGGGAAGGCTACAACCAAAACAGTTCCGGCTGGAAACAAACATACATGCAACTTTAGTTCCTAGTCAGACATCAACTGTGTCCCAATTCAGGTGCTGCAGTCCACCAAGGCTAGATTTGAAGACCGATTGCGTCATTGCGCGCGACCTAGGCTGTCCCATTTCAAAGGCTCCTTCAAATGCAGCCGAGAAATGCAGCCTCCTTTTCTCAAAACTTGAGGATGCAAGTGTTCTGTCCTTCGTGGCCTTTGTGGCATTCAAGATCTCGCGAGAATCCGCGAGAGGTTTGCAAGGCTGAAAATTCTGAAATCGCCGCCATCTTTTCATACAGGCAACAGGTAAGATCTTACAATTCTCGTTTGCAAATTCCTTACTAAATGCACTTCTGTCAACTTTAGAGGTGATTAACCGAGGCTTAGATTATTGTAGATCTCATATTTGTCAGTATTGTGAAAACATGTGACGTGTTTCTTTTGTAAAGAGCTCAAGGGCTTGGCTC
The DNA here is from genome assembly GCF_964638095.1 of Poromitra crassiceps. Taxonomy (NCBI): domain Eukaryota; kingdom Metazoa; phylum Chordata; class Actinopteri; order Beryciformes; family Melamphaidae; genus Poromitra; species Poromitra crassiceps. The sequence continues at coordinate 7,822,253 of NC_139638.1, read as the reverse complement.
GTGAGCATTCCACTATAGACTCCGATGTCGACTCTCCGTGCACTGCAGCGGGAGCTACCGCTGCTGACGGCCGTCAAAGACGCTTGTCTCCCGGGTTGCCTGGTTCCATGTAACACAGCCCTAGCTGGCTATCCAGCGCCGCCCGGTCTGCTCACTGCAACTGGAAAGCCCCATTTAATTTCATACCACGGTCATTCTGTAGATTCATTTGAGAACATATAAGTAGAGGGGGGGGGGGGGGGGGGGGCTGCGTTGGCTGTTGTTGGTGATTCAATTTCGCTTCAGCCTTTTCCCCCCTCCATCTCATCGGACCAGTTGTATTAGGCTACCTTTTTTCCTCTGTCGCGCTCACTGCATTCACCGCAGCCAGCAACGTGTTGCCACTAATTTTCTTTTGAATTGATAATCAGGCATGTTTACATATATGCGTTGTAACTTCATGTTGTGATTTGCATTGACCATTGGTTGGATTTGAGCATGCTGGGGACGGGATTTGGGGCAGATCCCCGTGGTAATCACTGTGGCAGCTGCTGGTAACGGGGAATTGCGTTCAGGTGTGTGCGCCGTCAGACTAAACTCAACTTCAATGGAAACGCCTACAAGTCGCAATTGTACATTGTCGAAGTTGTAGAAATATCGCAATTATTTTGCGAAAAACTAATGGAAACACAGCTTCTAATAGTCCTCTCTCCTCTCTATCTTATCTCCAGAGTAAGGATTGTGGAGCAGTGGACGAGGAGAAAGGAGAGACAGGAGCGTGTGAGCCAGGGCCCCACCACTACCAAAGAAAGCAAAGAAGGACGAGATGCTCCATAAACATAAAAAAAAAAACATATGAGGTTTTGCACATTCAGGTTTTGTTCTGTTTTCATGAATGTTTTTTTTTATCCATGTATAGATTATTTCGTAGCCTACATGTACAGTTTGTTATTTAATAAATATTTTGTTTAAGAAAAACTTTTTTCTCTTTCTTTTTACACGGCACAACAATGTTATGGTGCAAAGAGATCATTTAACAGAAAACACATTCATATTTACTGTCAATAGCAGGCCTGTGGGAAATGTATGGTTTATAGATCTGAATATACTGTCATAGTTACTAGATCTTCACTGCATATGAATGCAAACGTGCATTGGAAAAAGCTTTGGCTCCAGAATATGTATGGACAGTTTTCTCTTTCTATTTGAGTCTTGCAGATAAGAGTGTTTTTATAGACTGTTTTAACAGAATTGTCAATCCTGTCCTAGGAGTCCTGACAGTTGTACTAGCAAACACTGCAACAGGTGAGCTGGGGTTCCATTTAGAATGTTTATGTTAAGTTCAAACTGTCTATAGCTCAGCTAACTTTAACCATAAGGTGAGATCACATTAACCCTACTTTACACATGTGTGTAGTCTGCAGCACCGCAGGATCACAGAGATGTGCTATATTTAACCTCTACAGAAGTTAGCAAAATACATGTCTAAGTTGGATCAGATCCCTTTATGCTTCCCTGTTGTCCTTATGAGTAGTTACAGATCTGTGATGATTATAACCTGAACTTGGGAAACACAAACTGTTAAGCCCTGAGACTTCACTAGACAGAGCATGACAACAGTGGTAGTAATAATATATTTTTTTTGTCCTCTAAATAGTTATTCAAACATGTAGAAATAAATAAATAATGCATCACATGTAATGGAGGGGAATACTGAAAAAGTGAACCAATTTAATATGTACATATAAATAAATAAATGTGGCATAAAATGTCTTCTAGTGGGGCATCATCTTGGGTGGTCTCCAGAGTTTTTGGGGTGCATATAGGGGTCTGATCTGGGGGGAAAGGAGAAGAAAAGCATGTTAAACAATAGCAAGATACGATATACCATGTCACTTTCTCCCATGGGCTTTGAGAGGGAGGCTAGCTATCTAGGCTATATATAGCAAAAAAAAACTGTAAGGTTAGGCTTAGGCTATATGAAATGAAAAGTTAACTGACATTAGCCATATAAACCACGTTAACATTTAGAATAGTTGAAAGTAAGTGACACAGCTTATCCAATAATTTACCTGCTCATCCTCTCCCAGCCTGAGAAACATGCGGCGGCAGTGAAGCTCCAACTCTTCCATAAAATAAAACAAAATTATCAGCAAAACAATTTGCTCTGGCTCCATGTTATTAGGCTGTCTGTTCGTGCCTTAAACTTTTGAGACAGTCCGGTGCGGGAGATGGGGTTCCCAGATTCGCTTGCACTGTCAACTGGTTGCTAAGGAAACCATTGTGGGGGCGTGAACAGCTAGACACAGCAGCTCTTTCTCGCCGAGAAGAGCCTGGTGACGCGAGGTTAGTAGTAGGCTAGACCGTCTCATTTCGCTCAACGTCTTACAGGCTGCGCACTCCCCTGACTGGTCCGCGGAGGACAGACCTCTGTAGGCCGCGGCCGACGTAGGCCGTGGCCGCTGAATTGGGACACAGCTATCAACATTATTATCCCAAACCAGGATCTCCACAATACAATATAAGAAATATAAGAAGAAGAAAATAACGGTACGGTGGCGCTGGCGCAGTCGGTAGCGCTGTCGCCTCACAGCTAGAAGGTCCTGAGTTCGATTCTCGCCTGGGACGCTGTGGGCGCTGGAGTTGTGACCCCCCCATATCTTCAGTGCCTACTGCCCAGGTGGGCTATCTCGTCGAAAGGGCCTTTCTGTGTGGAGTTTGCATGTTCTCCCCGTACCCCCCAGGGTGTTCCTCCATACATAACCCCCCACTAAAAACATGCAGAAGATCGTCATCCGACCAGTGACGACAACATCTGAAGTTGGTCCAATTTTCGATTTTTCAGACGGCAGCCCGTCTTTATTGTCACACAACACACTACAACACATGCACGGAGGGCCACAACACACACATGCTGACGGTGGCCGGTGAAATTTGTCCTCTGCATTTAACCCATCCTGGTTTTGTCCTTTCCTCCTGGGGCAGGCCAGGAGCAGTGGTCGCTTTCTCGTACAGCGCCCGGGGACCGACTTCGGATGTTGTCGTCACTGGTCGGATGACGATGACGATCTGATCTTCTGCATGTTTTTAGTGGGGGGGGGGGGGGTTATATATGGAGGAACCCCCCTGGGGGAGCACGGGGAGAACATGCAAACTCCACACAGACAGAAAGGCCCTTACGACGAGATACCCCACCTGGGCAGTAGGCACTGAAGATATGGGGGGGAACACAACCACAGCGCCCACAGTGTCCCAGGCGAGAATCGAACTCAGGACCTTCTGACTGCGAGGCGACAGCTCTACCACTGAGCCACCGTGCCCCAATGATGGTCCAATGATGGTCCCCGGGCGCTGGAAAGAAATAGTGACCACTGCTCCTGGCCTGCCCCCCGGAGGAAAGGACAAGCCTGGATGGGTTTAAATGCAGAGGACATATTTCACCGGCCACCGTCAGCATGAATGTGTGTTGTGGTCGCATGCATGTGTTGTAGTGTGTTCATGTGACAATAAAGACGGGCTTCCGTCTGAAATCGTGTTTTTTTTTCTTTTTTTTATAACAATGTAGTCGTAACACCTGTACTCTACTGTAGGCTACTGTACTGTACTGTACAGCCAACATACTGAATCATCTAGCAGCGACCTAGTTGCCGAAAAGGTGAAATGTTATCATATAAGTACATGAGCCATGATCAAATGTTTCATGTCCTCATGTCCTCACACAAGTCATCTTTGTTTAATTTTATTTTGCAGAATGTTAATCTATTTTCTTATTTTATTTTATTTTATTGTATTGTATTATATTAGGCTACTACTTTGTTGAAAGTACACATTGTTCTGCTGTCATGTTAATGTTTACAGTTTTTACCATACAGTAGATTGTTTGCACAGCAATTGAAGAATTTGAAATCCTATTACTGCGATAAATTCTACTGTATATGTTTTGTTGTATATGCAAATCATTTGTAACATGTGGACTACAGATGATGTAACACACAGTGGTGTAGATATGCAACACAGTGGTGTAGTCTAGTTATTGTATGGAATCCAATAACTAATATTGTTAACTACATTATTGTATTTCCTGGTTTTATGGGTTTTATACATTTATAAGTTGAAAAAATGGTAAAACGATGGTGTCCACCCGCTATGCCGACCACCCGCAGTGCCGACAGCCCGCAATGCCAACATTAGGTTTAGGTGAAGGGGGTGGGAGAGGTTAGGTTTAGGGTTAGGGTGTGCGGGAGGTTAGGTTTAGGCATGGGGGGTGGGAGAGGTTAGGTTTAGGCGTGGGGGCTTGGAGAGTTTAGCTCCAGCCGGTCCGCCGACACGCTGCACACTGCCTCGCTCAGCTGGTTCTGCTTGTGGGCTATCAGCATTGCGGACTGTCGGCACTGCAGTCTGTCGGCACATAGATGTGGCACCCAAACGATGTGCATGGGGTAAATGCAACATTACGAGGTATCCTGGGAGGCCAGGCAATTGATAATATTGTAGCAACCCCCGTGGAGGGTTAACACATTGAGTGCCACAGCGCTTCAGTAAAATTGTCTGGAGCCTGTGCCAGATTCACTTCCATTCAGTTGAAAACAGCTATAGAATTTTTTCTATTAGGGCTATATGAACAGGGTTGGACTCTAATGAAACATTGGACACTCCTACTTCTTTCAAAGAAGAAATTTTGTTTCTAGACAGTTCCATTATGAAATGACAGCCTCTGAAAAAAGCGCACTTTCAAGGGTTTTCTGCTGTCTTTTTTTACTTTTCGAAATAAAGTCACTTTTATGAATACTCTAATTTCAAGCGCATTCACTGACTCTGGCTGGTGTTTTCTGATGTAGTGACATGGTGTGGTTCTGTGTGCAGCCTGCGTGCCCCCCCCCCCCCCCCCCCTCCACCCCGGAGCTGCGCGCTCCTCCCCACACTGTCTTCGCAGCCTCAGTTTTTGCCCCGGGCGGATTTCAGTGCAACGAGGAAATGGCAGGCGGGACTGAGGGAGAAGGTTTAGCCGTTCGGCTTCGGGCTGCCTTTCTGGCGGGTGGTCGTGTGGAGGGGCTGTGTGCAGGCGGATAGACAGCGGCGGAGGAGCTCAGTTGTGGGCTCGGATCGCAGCCAACTGTGGCTGCGGACAGAGCAATCTGTGTGGCTCTGGCTGGCTGCAGCATGCGTCGGTGTCTCTCTGATCACAGCGTTCTCCGTTTTCTCCTGCACAAAGTGAAGGATCTGAGGTGGGTGGCGCAGCTCCTAGAGTTTTAAGGTGGCGCCGTGTGATCCCTTGAAGGGATTCATGCTCACTGGCTGGGTACGACCTTAAACAGCAGAATTATGGAATAATATGAATTATGATTTTAGGACGTGCACAGACGTCCTTGGCACTCCTCGTTACATTTTTTTAGGACGTGCACAGACGTCCTTGGCACTCAATGTGTTAAGGAGGCAGGAGCAGACTCACAGTTCTAGTCTTATATCCAACCATTCAGTTCGGCTGTTATCAGGAACACACATGCCAGTCCGACAGGAAGGTCACACACACCCCCCCGGCTAGCGACATGCACCCACCCTTCGGTTCCTAGTCAGACATCACATTTCCCCTAAGCACCAGGATCGCCACAATATTAAACTAGTAAACGTAGATCCACTCACATCCACAATGCTACTGTTTTGGAGTTAAATCTGCAATCGTGGTGACAGCGAGATGACGAGTCTTCTCCCTCATTTGGCTTCCATGATCCAAAAGGTATCATAAAATCATCATGGTATTCAGAAACTGGGCAAAATAAAATGCTGAATTATGCGAGTTTCCAGTCATTACGTTATGTGCATGGAGTTTGTGAAGAGGTAGAGAGGGGAGGCTGGCCAGCGAGACTAGTCAAGAGGAGGCACATTGATTGATGTGATTATAACATCGCCAGACACCAGTCAAACCCTAAAACGAGGGAATTAATCATGTTCTCCAAATAAATGTGAGGTAGTCTAAAGAGAAAAGATCCAGGAGGAAAACATGATGTTAAAAGCTGTAAACTATGTCTCTGCTTGTGAAGAGCGTCTTGGGATATAACTTTGACAGTGACGGCTGCCATTATTCTAGTCAGCCTGCCCTGTGTTTGTCCGAGTGAGGACGGGGGGTGGGGCTTAGCAATAGGTCAATTGGACATGTAGCAGCATACTGTAGGTTTCTACCTGGATATCAAGCTGATGGCAAGAAGCACTCGTCCAGCGGCTGTCTATCTCTGTGAGATCTCTAACCAATCATAGTCAAGTGTTGAATCATTCTGGGTGATTTCTTCAGCTGAATCAGCGTCTGGGCAAACATCCTGTTTTTACCAACTTTTGCTGAGGCTATTGTCTTCAGTTCTCCCTGTGGCTGCTATAGGGGAAGTCTCGTTTTTGAAATGATAGTCGAAAGTCGTAGGGAATGTTTATTGTGATCATAGTTTCACTTTTATCTCTCTAGCTGCATGGAACTCTGGACAAATTCATATCAGAAACATTTGACAACTGATTTTGGTTTGAGAGAGAAAATCTCATCAAAGGGGCCCTGAGGTGGACTAAATTAGGGGCTCTCGATATGAAAAAGTTTGAGAATCACTGGCCTAGGGGACCTAGATCTCTCTCTCTCTCTCTCTCTCTCTCTCTCTCTCTCTCTCTGTCTCTCTCTCTCTAAATAATGGCATAAGCCTAAATTAAGTAGCCTATAAATAAACAAACCTAAACATGTGTCGTTGTGTATTTTTGTGGTAATTCAATAGCAGACAATTAGATTTTGATTTGAGGCCAGTGATATTTCAAAATCAGACAGATCATCATCCTACAATGTGTTTCATGTAAAACCTGCAGCTGGATTCATCAACAGTGAAGACCCTAAGTTGGTCATTTATATCTGTGGTTTTGTGAAATATGTGCCCTGGTGGTATGGGAGAAAATAGATCAGACGCCGAGCTAAAATGGAGCTTTACAGTTTAGTTTAGTTTAGTTTATTTGTTTAGCACAAATTAAGGTACAAATCTGTGCAAGGTGGGAACGAAGCCTTTGCAGGCTTGTACAGAGTTCCACACCTACCCATATCAATTTGTTTTCCTTTCAGATTGTGAGTGGCTCGCTGGCCCCATTGTGAACGACCTGATCCATTAACATGGGTGCTGGGTCTGACACAGACACACGCAGGCATGCACACACACACGCGCACGCACACGCACACACACACACACACACACACACACACACACACACACACACACACACACACACACACACAGAGGGTGAATTGTGAATGGAGATGCCTTCCCGTGCAATTATGTTGTCACACGATTCAATCGGCGTTATCAGCATCTTATCACTCCATTGATATGGGCCAATAGGGCCCTACTCACCTGCCAGTAGGGCCCTACTTACCTGCCAGTAGGGCCCTACTTACCTGCCAGTATAGGGCCCTACTCACCTGCCAGTAGGGCCCTACTTACCTGCCAGTATAGGGCCCTACTCACCTGATAGTAGGGCCCTACTTACCTGCCAGTAGGGCCCTACTTACCTGCCAGTATAGGGCCCTACTTACCTGCCAGTATAGGGCCCTACTTACCTGCCAGTAGCCTATAGGGCCCTACTCACCTGCCAGTAGGGCCCTACTTACCTGCCAGTATAGGGCCCTACTCACCTGCCAGTAGGGCCCTACTCACCTGCCAGTAGGGCCCTACTTACCTGCCAGTATAGGGCCCTACTTACCTGCCAGTAGGGCTCTACTTACCTGCCAGTATAGGGCCCTACTTACCTGCCAGTAGGGCCCTACTTACCTGCCAGTATAGGGCCCTACTCACCTGCCAGTAGGGCCCTACTTACCTGCCAGTATAGGGCCCTACTCACCTGATAGTAGGGCCCTACTTACCTGCCAGTAGGGCCCTACTTACCTGCCAGTATAGGGCCCTACTTACCTGCCAGTATAGGGCCCTACTTACCTGCCAGTAGCCTATAGGGCCCTACTCACCTGCCAGTAGGGCCCTACTTACCTGCCAGTATAGGGCCCTACTCACCTGCCAGTAGGGCCCTACTCACCTGCCAGTAGGGCCCTACTTACCTGCCAGTATATGGCCCTACTTACCTGCTAGTAGGGCTCTACTTACATCTACTTACCTTCCTTCTCTTAATCAATGCAAAAAAGACAGCAGATTGTTTTTGGGTCTCCACCTGACACACACAGCACCTCTGTTACTATCCATAACCAACAGATCAAGCAGGTATGCTCCTTCACATACCTAGGAGTAACAATAGACCACCTGCTGTCATGGAAAGACCACGTAGACTCCCTGTGTAAGAAAACGAAGCAAAGACTATACTTTCTTCGCCGGTTAAGATCTTTTGGTGCTAGTAAACAGATTCTTCTATTATTTTTTACCTCAGTGATTATGAGTGTTTTACAGTACTGCAGTACCACCTGGTATGGATGCCTGTCTGTTACCTTAAAATCACAACTACTAAGACAGATGAATATTTGTTCAAAAATTCTAGGTAAACCACTCCATAGTCTATATGAGTCTACATACGTCAAGAGTGTATTGAGGTTAGCTAGAAATATTTCCTCAAACACTAATCATGTGTTACATGAAGAATATGAACTCCTGCCCTCTGGCAGGAGATACTTAATTCCAACCTTCAAGAAGGTCAGAGTAAGAAAGTCCTTTATACATCAGTCGATCCTGAGGCTTAATCAAGAACATGGCCGAGGGTCAGTGGAGCAGTGACCAGTGCTCTCTGTGTGCTGTATGTGTGTATGTATCTTTGTATTTTTGGTTTTGTTCTCTTTGTCATGTGTTTGTGCATGGGACTGCCGCTATCTTGCAAGACAAATTTCAGTGTGAACTGACAATAAAGTATATCGTATCGTATCGTATTCCAGTAGGGCTCTACTTACCTGTAGGCGCAGAAGGTCGTTATCAGCGATTCACTATCACACATAGGTTTACATTTAACGTTTTAATGCTTTTTGTTGCTTTATTGTAACCCTCACCCTAACCATAACCCTAACCCTAACCCTAACGCTAAGTTGTTTTATTTGCCTAAATATAAAATTGTTTGATAACAGCCATTCCGACCCACTAGCAGGTTTATCATCATCATATTATATATTATAGGAATGGGGCTTGTGGAGGAAAAATCCACTGCAATGCTCTGCTGATTCATCAATAATGAGATATCCGTTTTAAATGTTCATAGGAGGTTTTCTTTATTTCCACAATCATCTCTCCGTGCACGGAGGTCTCCTCTTGTCTACATTTGACAATGCAAGAGCCCCGCATTATTGTTTACAACAGTTCATATACTAAAACCAATGTTGCCCGCCCCTCTCCGTGGAGGGCAGTTCTTTCCATTCATCCATGTAGCTAATCTAATGTTCACTGGAATACATAACAAATCCAGTCTATAGTCACAACAAGACACAGGTTCCCACAGGAACCTCTATTCCCATAGACACTTCCCAAAACAAGATACTTGTTCTCACAGAACAGCAATCCTCTGCATTGCTGAAAAACACAGTTCACTAAATACAGCATGGAATTGCCATAGCCAATAACTAATCAATCAATAAGCATTTGATCAATAATTTTCCATGACAGGCTGATGGCGCCTACTGAGTTCTATGGGTGACAACAATCCGATCGGGTTGAACAAAAAGATGAATGGATACATAAAGCCTCTGTCTTCTGTCGGCCTGGGGATACATGGAGTCATTAGCCCCTGTTCACCTGCATGGGAGGAGCTTCCCTAACAGGTCATAGCTGGCACAGTTATGGTACAGTAACACTGATCATAATTGTTTTGAGGCTTTTAACAGGCTACCTTACAAGTAATTAATGATACATCAACAAATTATATACAGATGGCTAATGACTTGTTCACCATTTGTTCATGATTAACAAGTGTAGTCTTAGACTGAATTTCAATCATGGAAGACCAAATAAGGCATTAATAGAGCACCCCATGCTGTCATACCCCTCAGCCCAAATGACGTCACTAAATGATGTCACCATCTCCGACGTCACCTTCTCCATGACGTCACCTTTGCAGTGTGACGTCAGTTGCCCAAATGACGTCAGTTATGACATCATAAATGCCCTTCTCCTGGTACTATATAAGGCCCCCATCACCACAGCTTAAATCACACTTGTGCAGTCATCACTCACCTTGTGTCAGCATCACGCATTCATCCAGCATCTCCAGAGCAAGAAGCTTCATCCCAACACCTCCCCAGATCACCACCAATGTTATGACTCCTGTTGGAAACAGATCCCCTTAGGGGGGATGTCCTATCTCATACAGCACTGACGCCCTCTCTCATAAGCAAGAGGAGCGTCACATCATGGAGTCATACGCCATACTCAAACTGTCTATTCTGATTCAATAAAGTTTGTTAAAATTATATTAAGAGTCTCTCATGATTGAAATGTGTATAGTGACGAGATACTGATAGAACAGATGGTTGGAATATAAAGACTGAATACTTAGAAGTGATTTATAATAAACGTATTACATATAAATCATTTACTAATCATTTGTTCATAATTAACAAATGTCTATAGAGATAATGGTTGGAATATAAAAACTTTGAATGACTTACAAATTATTTGTAATATATTGGCTAATTACTTATTAATCATTTACTAACGATTTATTTATGATCATTTCATGATTTACTAAAAGTTTATAGATGACTTACATTTTTTTTTATATGTTTACATGACACTTATCAATCACAAATGTTTTGTAAATTATTAGTTCATCATATTATAAATGATTTATAAATGATTTACTACTGAACTTTAATATAAAGTGTTACCAAGTTTTTCTTTATTTTTCACTATTTTCCACATTTTAAATGGAATTATGCAGATACCAAAAGAGTGTTAAACAAATCAAAACGATCTTATATTTTAGATTATTTAAAGCCGCCCTTTGCCTTGAGGGAAAGGCAAAGGCTTTGGGAAGAAATTCATACATGGGCATCAAATTTCAAGCATCATGTCTTTACATCAACAATGACTTTTCAACACATAATGTTTTATTTGATAAAAGTCATAAATATGGAACTATAATGTGGTGTGCTGCCAACAAGAAGCTTCCAGGACATTGTAATAGTTTAGGATAAGGTTGGATTTGTTGATGTGGCATAGTCAGTGTACTACATGCTGTGGAATGCAGCCGGCCCAGTGTGGAGAAGTTGAGACCGGCTGCTGTGAACGGGGTCATGAGCAAAAATGTAATTTAGTGACCTAAAAGAAGGCCCACCAAAATAAATTAATACACTGTATTTTGAGAATTTTCAGCGCTTTACTTTACCGTCAAACAGCCCTTTCATTTGCAGGGGCAGCGCCAAACTGTAGCTTGATGTTGCTATAACAACCGCAGGATATTGCACTTTGGTTTGCAAACTCTTTCCTTCCTGTCCCCAATAGCTGCTAATCCAATCTTTCATCCTTCTCTGTTAGATATAACTTTTTCCATATGGTCATCCCTTGGTATCAGCACTTTAAAGGACCTGTACATAGACAATATATTTGCGTCCTTTCAACAGCTTTCTGCAAAACACTCACTTCCTAATCACCATCATTTCAGATACTTACAAATCCGGAGCTTTGTCCGTGACATTAATCCCACATTTCCCAATCTTCCAGAGGTTACACCTGCAGACACTTTTTTGACCCCACGGCCATTCATGAAGGGTATGATATCTTTTATGTATAATCTTATTCATTCTCTGCGTCCTACCTCCATTCAGAAGATTAAAAACCAATGGGAGGAGGGTTTGGGGGAGGAGATCCCAGAGGAGCTGTGGAGCGACATCTTACATCTTGTTCATACTTCATCTATCTGTGCGAGGCATGGGCTAATTCAGTGTAAAATTCTTCACAGGGTGCATTTGACCAAAGTCCGACTGGCTAGGATCTATGATGACATCGACCCTACTTGTGACAGATGTCACTCGGCCCCTGCCACATACATTCATATGTTTTGGTTATGCCCCTCTTTGCACAAGTACTGGACAGAAATCTTTAATACTATCTCAGAAAGTGTTGGAGTGACACTTGAGCCTACCGCTCTAACAGCTCTTTTCGGAGTCCCTCCCCCCACAGTATCATTATCAAAATACCAAGCAGGCTTTGTGGCCTATACAACGCTTTTAGCAACGCTTTTAGCAAGGCGCCTATTACCTATTAAAATGGAAATCCGTTAGCCCACCTTCTCATTCCTTATGGATCAGAGATATTCTTTATTTTATTAAATTGGAAAGAATTCGGTGTACGATGAGAGGCTCGTCAACTAGATTTTTGAAAACATGGGGACTATTTTTTAGGGTGGTGAAGGGTTTGCAGTTTCCTGAGATCCCAAAGGACTGATTTCTGTTTCTCTGTGATGTGTTGGGCCTGATGATGTCTGTCTGTTGTGCTGTCTTCTCTTCTTTTCTCTTGTGTGGGTGGGCTGTGTAGATTATGGATATTTGATCATGTACTTGTGCACTGTGTTTCTGATGGGTGATCGGATCGGACTATGTCAATTATTGTTTTACTTTTGTTTTGTTTTTGTTTTTGTTAATAAGGAAAAGGAAGTATCTCAGGGTGAGAATATTACTTTTGTACTGTTGCTGTTAGGGAGGGTATGGTATACAGATAGGTATTTGTTTTTCCTCTTCTTTTCCAGTGAACCTGTTTTCCTACGACCGTATACACATATCTTCACCTTTTCTTTCTTCGTCTTTCCAGTCCTATAACAGGCAGTGAAATTTAAATACTGATGTGCTGTATCATTTATGCCCTGAAAACTTCAATAAACAGAAATGTGAAAAAATAAATAAATAAATAAATAATTAACTCATTGGTTTTGGATTTATTTAGCTTCAAGACTGCATTTTTGTTCGTGTGACCCTCAACACAGGCTTTGATCATCCCGGGCCACTTACTGATACTTGCTTAAATTAACCCACTCATATTCTGATTTATTTCAAGAAAAACATTTTGGCTAGTCATTTTGGCTAGTCATTCATGAGTAAGTCCACGCTGACAAAGTAGCCAACTCATGTGTATACGAGGGATCAGTGTTGTAAACGAAACTGGGGCGAACTTATAATGGGACCCTATTGAGCCAGCCTAGTTAGCAGGCTCGTGCTTGTTGTATTTGTTTATCCGTGATTGATTGAGTTTGACACTGTGCATGTTTGTTTATAGTGGTTTCAGATACATTTGACTTTTATCTAGCATTTATTAGCGATTTGTATTGATTTATATTTGGAATAGAAGCATTATCCATAACCTGCCACCAGGGCGGCAGTATGACTGGGGTTAATGTTAAGAGGGCTACAAATTCGTAGAAGAAGAGTGCTTTTCCCATGAAGAAGAGACAACGTTAACTCAGACTACTGACTGAATGAATGAGTTATGTATGTGCGCGCGACAGCGTCAGAGCGTGCACGCCGGCTTTCAAAACAAACTGAAGCATGATAGAGTCAGAAGAAGGAGACGAGCAAGAGAAATATGCGTTCAAAAGCTGGAACATTATTGACCTTTGTAAACTATGTGCGAGCAGCTTGTCAGATGCTACCTATTTGCACTGTTGACTCGCAGGGCCGATTTTACACTTCATGGGCCCCTGGGCTATTCATCTCTGCAGGCCCCCCCCCCTCAAGCGGAAGGGGGGGCTTCGGCGGCGCCCAGCGGGCGCCGGCAAAAAAAATTTGAGTGTTTTTTTTTAACCTTTTTTAGCCGTATTTAAAGGAATATCTCATTTTAAATCAACATTAGGATTATACTGTTGTGATGTCATTATTCAGTATCTTCTCCTTTTCTAAGCCCTAGGCCCTAAGCACGATAAATTCGGGAGCCCTCTCACAGGGTTCCATGTCGTTGTTTCGACCTCTCGCTGTTCCGACCTCCCCTCTCCCAGCCCCCATGCCTAAACCTAACCTCCCCCAGACCCTAACCCAAAACCTAACCTCTCCCACCCCCACGCCTAAACCTAACCTCCCCCAGACCCTAACCCAAAACCTAACCTCTCCCACCCCCACGCCTAAACCTAACCTCCCCCAGACCCTAACCCAAAACCTAACCTCTCCCACCCCCCACGCCTCGGTCGGCATTGCGAGTGGTCGGCATAGCGGGATATCCTCTCACAGTGAATGTTATTACTCTGCAAAAAAAATTGAATGGCGTCAGTAAAAAAAACATTTTTTGCGAAGACCCTGGACAGGGGGCCCCAAAAAAACCATCAAGGGTCTCCCCCAATTTTTTTTTTTTTTTTTTTTTTTTTTTTTTTTGGGCCCCTTGATGTCCCGGGCCCCGGGCTTCAGCCCGGGTAAGCCCGTTGGTAAAATCGGCCCTGTTGACTCGCCCTCATATCGATGCATCATAGAGAAAATAGCCACGAAGAACAATATCAAGCTGCCACACAGAGAAAGACGTTTGCTGGCTACCTCGAGAGAGAATATGCGGGGATGGAGGTTAAATTGAAGGCGACGCTGGGTGAGGTAGACTTGGGTGTAACATCACTGGATTAACAGATACACTTTGGGTAAGTGTTGTACACTTTGTTACTTCCTAACCTTCTCGTCAAAGTCTTCTGACCTATAGATGGCCCAGGGAATGTTGACAGATCATCATGACTTTTCTTTCAGCAACGAAGCTTGAAACGTTTGCATTGAGGCTGTTGTTTTATTACCACTCGTCTCCGACAGTAAGCAACCACTCACGTTATCTATCTGTCTGACTGTCATTTCACGTCTTTTCCAGTGTGAAGCTAGCCAGTCTTAACACACCACTTCCTGTTCTTTCTAACCGAATTTCAAAGTAAAATGCCTTTGGCGTTTCTTTTAACATTGCCTATACAGTATAATACCAAAGCGAAAATAATGAATACAGTGACATGCTAGACATGTAACAACTTAAGTGTAAGGTATTTGGGGTAAAAAAAGTAACTAGTAACGTAACTAGTAACGTACCTAGTTACTTTTTGAAAAAGTAATCAGTAAAGTAACTTTTATTACTTTTTTAAGGAGTAATCAGTAATCAGTAACTAATTACTTTTCCAGAGTAACTTGCCCAACACTGTAAGCCACACAACTAGTTCGTTATAATCGAACGTCATGCTTCGAAGGCGACTTTATGACGATGAGGACGGTGAGGACTCAATCACAGCAGATATCCGCTGATAGCCTACCACGGAGATCTCACAGGCACAGGCAGCAAAACCCGATGCGCTGATAGAAAAATCTCCATGAATGCGCCGCGCTGCCCTCAGGCCTCGCCCCCCGACACGCCCCGTGCGATGACGTCTAAATCGCTGCGCGACCTATGCGCTTGGCTGGGCGCGAAGACTATGCCAAAGGCTTAACGTGGTTCTACTGTCATGTCCTATGTACTGTGATGTCCGCTCCAATAAATTGGCCCTACTTCACATTTAGTTTTACAATAAAAACACATTTCTGCAATGACTTTACATAATGTAGGCTATATTTATGTGCATCATCCTACCTGTGCAGCAGGGGAGAGAAAACGATATCATTCTGGACAAACTTTCACCAATCTAATCTCATCATGACATAGGGATAGGCTATTTTTTTCTAGCCAATGCGTTTAGAACATTATTTTCACTTTGATCTTGCTATAGTGTAGCGTATTTACATGCTTGCAGTATTTAAACTGCAGTTAGATTGGTTTGAGAAGCATAATAATATGGAATAATAGCCTATGGAGAAAGACAGACGGGATGAAAGGGAGGGGGGAGCAGAGCGCTTGGCTTTTCTGGCTTTACTGGATTGCTCCGTGGAATTGGAGCTTAAAAGGGACACTTGTGATTCGTTTACTGAACTTCTCCAATGACCAGATTGTGCATAATTTTACGCTTAAAAGGCGTGGTTATAATGCTTAAGGCCGCCTGTAGCGCCGACACCAAGATATCGAGTGGGCTGGTCCACGCGCACTACTCTGCGCTGCGCTGGGCGCTGGGCGCAGTTCATAGGACGATGCAACGATAGAGTCCATTGAATGCACAAGAGTGAATACCTGCATTCATGCTAAATGAACAACTTCCACTTGAACTGGATCACTCACTGAACTGCAATGCAGGAGAGATGAAAAACATGTCCGTCAGTTTTGACTGTGGTCTGATTTCTGTGAGATAGGATTACTCTCCTCTGTCTGAGAAGGCTTTCAAAGGCCTTTTACCTACAGTAACCTGTTGGACATCGTATTGTCTCCCACTGGGGAGACTATGCATTGGTCTCCGTCCGTCCGTCTGTCCATCCATCACACTGTAATGTCCCAATGTAAAGTCCCAGAGCAACCACATTTGGCAGATGGCTTCATAATGGCCCACTACTACTCAGGCCAGGCCAGGCCCCATGTGTTGACCAGATATATAGCAACTTTACATTTTGACCTAACTTCTGCACTGTATGGGCCAGAATAAAAATGCCATTATCTCTGGATTCCTTGGTTCATTCTGCATCCATCCATATAGGCCCCACCCATTTCTGCCCGCAAGATTTCCCATCATTTTGAATTTTATATAAAACTGTTTTTACCACGTGCGCTAGGAATTCAATGGCATCACTCAGTCATAGAACGGAAAGGACGCTTTTCACTCTCGGAAACACTGGATTACTTTCACTCTCGTTTCCCGAAGGGAGTGGTGTGTTTCAATATGCCTAAGCCCGCCCGCTTGGGATGCTGCCTTCATTTGGACAAGCACACATTGACTCACACACACCACTGCTGTGGGAGGAGATGTTTGGGGGGACGGCGTTGCAGACAGGGCCCAGGACTCACCGCTCTCCAGTTTTTAGCCCGCTGCCGTTTGCTATCAGCACCGCCGACCAAAAGCCATTGTTTACTTTGAGTCGGACGGTGCCCTATGGACCCCGGGTGGGGGTGGGTGGGGGGGGGGGGGGGGGGGGTCTTTCCAGCTGGCGTTTTAGGGGTAGCCCTTCTTAGTAGCCTATCTTAGTTGCTGTGGACTGTATTATTGCATGATTTGAGTGCTGCCATTTTTACAAAAACAATAATAGCTGCCCCCTCTCATTCATGCTATAAAGCCCTAAAAATAATAATAATGGTTTTGGTGATCAGAAAAGCATGCAACATATTGGGCACCTGTGATCATCATTGGAGGGGGAGACTCTCACTCACTCTCTCTCACACACACGCACACACACACACACACACACACACACACACACACACACACACACACACACACACACACACACACACACACACACTCTATTAGAGGCTACTTGAATATTGGAGGGATGTATCCTTTATCTCACCCTGTTGTATCTTTGCTTTTGTCATGACACTATACAAGAAGTAACACAAATTACATGGAATAATAATTGCCACAATTTCACATCACTCCATCCGTGGCTGGACCCCATCTAGCCACAACCTAGCCTGCTCCCACGGTTGCCACACGCCGCACGTGGTCTGGGGCCGAATTTGACCTTGTTTCTCTTTTGTTTTGACTTCCAGATACAGTAACTTCTTCATTTGCTTCTTCCAGAATCTATGAATCATGCAGGTTTGACGGGAATGATTCTCATATTATGAGGCAATGTTGAACCTAACAGTATCCTCTTAAATTGAAAGTGAACGTGAATGACTGTGAATCTTTGAAGAGGATAAAAAAGACATGCACATCCAAAAGTCCACTGGGTTGGGTGCTGGATCAAAATATACCTGTCATAGTTAGAAAGAAGAGATCTGCACACCTTTGGAGCTCCCGTTGAAGGTTTTTTATTTAGCGTGACGTTTCAAGCCACACAGGCTCTTCCTCAGACGCTTTCTGATGTAACAGAGAGACGCCATCTTTAAATACCCATACAACATAGATCATGTGACATAGTTCACCAGGTGTGAGTAATTCAACAATCAAGAGTAAGTCAATAATCATGGAGGTAAATTTAGAAATGTACATATAAAGACAAATATATACAGGATATGTGAAGCACAAAGGTAAGCTAAACACACATGTATAGAAAGAGTACTAGAATAAGAATAGACAATACATTTAGCAAATAGTTTCTAGTCACAAAGCAAGGGCTCTGACTACAAAAGTCCACATACAGTAATCAAATGTTGGAGGCGTCCATTTATTTGACAAAATGTACCATTAAAGTTAAAATAGGGATCAATATGTATGACTGCACATGTATGAATATATGACCATGAATCTTTCCCGTCAAACGTGCACGATATGATTCACGTACATCCTCTTGAATGATTCACTTTCAATTATATGTGAATCATGTAAGTTTGACGGGAATGACATGGAGCCCTATTAGGGAGGTTTCCTATGTCATTCCAAATCGGCCCTCGGGAGGCCCTAACAGCCTGGGGCCCCAAGCAGTTGCCTGCCTTGCCTGTTCACAAGCTGTGCCTCTGTATTTTAGATGATTTAAAGCCGCCCTTTGCCTTGAGGGAAAGGCAAAGGATTTGGGAAGAAATTCATACATTGGCATCACATTTCAAGCATTTAAGCCTTTACATCAACAATGGCTTTTCAACACATGATGTTTCATTTGATAAGTCATAAATATGGAACTATACAGGTGGTGTGCTGCCAACAAGAAGCTTCCAGGACATTGTAATGGGAGAACTTTGATATAAAGGGATAGTTTGGATTTGTTGATGTGGGGTAGTCAGTGTACTGTATGCATTGATCTCAGTCCGTCCGTCACACTGTAGTGTCCCAATGTAAAATCCCAGAGCAACCACATTTGGCAGATGTGTTCCTATGGCCCACCACTACTCAGGTGAGGCACTGGTTAACAATGGGGGATGTGTTGACCAGATGGTGGCGCTATAGAAACGTTACATTTTGGCCTATAACTTCTGCACCGTATGGGCCAAAATAAAGATTTCCCGCTATTTTGTATAAAACAGTTTTTTCGCTACTACTCCCAGACATTTTGTCCAATCTGCACCAAACCACAACACACAGCATGCATGGACTGCCCCGCCCCCTCCACGCCATGTTGAATTTTGTTGAATTTATCCAAAACTGGCTTTTTTTCTTCCGCCTTTTCTTTACTAAGATGACATGTTTGTGTAATTTTCTTGTTTAAACATGGAGCTGTCAGCGCTAAAACAACCCTGTTATTTCACTGTAAATACAATATGCAACCCTGTAAACCCAGCACAGGCATGGGTATTATAACGCAATTAAAATGGTCAAACCTCACTCACATGTGCACTGCAGGTCCTAAATTATTTCTACTAACCAATGATTGCATTCCACTCTCACTCTCACATTGCGTTCTTCATTCCAAGTTCAGCATAGTTCCTTTTTTTAACTGAAAAAAAAAGTTGCTCTTAAAAAGATTAATGACTTTATAAGCCACACACTCACTCACATGAGGACCGCAATGGAAATAAGCCAGTGCTTGAAATAGCCAGGCTTTATTGTGTTTTTATCCTCTGTGATTGTCTGTACCCTGTATCTTTGTTGACATGTCACCAAAATAAATCAATCAATCAATCAATCACTGCATTTGTGAGCAAAATGACCATACAGGTCAAGTTGTTGTGTAAGAAGCAGGCGACCCAGCAGCTGTACGGCTGTTGGAAGAAGGAAATTAATAAACAGGAAATTAATTGTAATGCTGATATCACCAGTCTGCAGGAGTGCAGAGATCTTGGCTGAAAGTGGTTGTTTGGAGGCAAAGTAACCAAACACTGCCCTTGCTGGTTGCATTAAACCCTAAGAGAATCCCTATCTATTTTCTCAGTGACACAAGGAATTTTAGGCATTTTGTCATAAGAGCATAAATAGACAAGGTTACAAACTGTAACCACCAATATTTGTATTACAGTAAAGCTAAAACTCACAGTTTTAGTAGCCAGAAATAGTGTCTCGAGGTCAAGCTTTTCTCATTGTGCTTTGAATGCAAACACCTCCTGCATTCACCTCCAACAAGTTAGGAAGGAGGATTTGTGCATTTGCTCATTGAGCTCAGGGTCACGTTTTGTCTGAGCCATTCAGTTTTTGATTTGCACCAAGTATACCAATACTCTGGCTGTCAAGCTGCTCTCTGCTACTCTGATGTATTGATCTTTTCATAGAAGAGCTTGTGTAAATGTAGGCCTACTGACATGTCAAAGATATTAAGATAGATTCTTATTGGTCGTTCAGGAGTGTTAACCAGTTGTTAACCACTTTACATCACCACAGTATAATTGTTGTAGATAAAGTGTTGACTTGTGTTTTAGGTTAGGAAACAGAGCCGTTACCAAGGTTACTTCTGTCCAAAACCTTGTGCTGAAATGAACTTCTAACGGAGGTTCAATCAGGAAGACTGTAATCTGCACTTTACACTTCCTCAATTCACTTCTTATTTCTCCACCCCTTCAAATCTGCTCACACGCTCAAAATAAACCTGTCAACTTCAGGGCTTCAATTGAATAATCAGCTGTTTGCCTTGCATTGTAAGCCATTTTAAGCCAATCGCATGGATGCTTCTTTTCACCCCATTCAGCCTGCTCAAACTCCTGTGCTGTCAGTCTTGCACCCTCCACCTCTCCACCCCAGTCTTCACAGACCCATCAGAGTAATCAGATTCTTCAGTCTGAAGAGTCTCATCAGTTTCAGAAGGAGAGGCATTACCATCACCACCACCAGTGACTCTACAGGGGGATATTACTGGCTGCTGCTCATGGCTGATGCAGCTCTATCTCAATATCTCCCTGTGGTGTCTAAGCGACAAAGACTATCAACAAAACATAATTCTCATATTTTCTGTAATGCATCATTAATTTGCCATTGTAATAAATATAATTGTATTCATTCACTGGTCTTTAGTCTCTCCTGATTGAACTGATGTTGGAGTGGAGCATACGCATGGGGATGGATGGCTGTGCTGTGTTCTACAACAGCGGTTCTCAACATGGGGTCCGGGGACCACCAGTGGTCTTCGAGAGGGTGTAGAAGTATGATTAGTCTGATGGTTAATTTATGAAGTTAATTAAAGTAGGAAAACTGTGCGCACATCCAAAACCACATTGGGCATCAGGTGCAGGACAAATAGGTGAAATCAAAAAATAAAGGAATTGTCCGCACACTGATTAGCAGCTCCCGTTTTTATTTGCTCAAGGTTGGCAAGCTTTCGACCCTACTGGGTCTTCATCAGGCAAATGAATGACAGCAGTTACAGAAGAAGCCCGGCTGTGATGACTTGCCTTGATTGTACCTGGTGACGTCTCATACGCACAGGCCTATTTATTCTCTTCTGTAACTGCTGTCATTCATTTGCCTGATGAAGACCCAGTAGGGTCGAAAGCTTGCCAACCTTGAGCAAATAAAAACGGGAGCTGCTAATCAGTGTGCGGACAATTCCTTTATTTTTTGATTTCACCTATTTGTCCTGCACCTGATGCCCAATGTGGTTTTGGATGTGCGCACAGTTTTCCTACTTTAATTGACATTTTATATGTGCAGCACTCCTATTGACTCCCCAGCTCATCTCCTTTTTGGCAATATGGTGGATGACAATCCGACCACCAGCCTGAGCGGCACTTTTGAATTCAATGAGGAAGACTACAATCGCATCATGCTTAAAGACTCGATCTTTGATGAGATGGATACCCCGGCTCTTTTGGACGTGGACACGCTCACTAAGAAGCTCCACCACCTACAAGAGCGTGAAACAAAGCAATATTTTCACGCGGTCACACTGAGTGATTACCTCAGAAAGAAAATTATTCCCCGTGGCCTGAGACTACAAAAAGCACCGGCCTGGGGATCAGATAATCCTGATTTTAGCAAACGGTGGTGTGAAATTCTGAATAAGTGCTCTTTCGATTTAATGGCCCTTATTATCAGTGACACAACGACCCAACTTGAGCTGATACGTGAAGAGACTAAACAGATTGAGACTCAACTAACAAAAGAGCTTAAAGACAAGAAAAAAATAGCCGAAATAAAAAAAGAACTGGAATTACACCGATCCGAGTGCTCCAACACGATCAGAGCCCAGAAGAGGGCTAAATTTGCACGGGACACCGAAGACTACAAGCAAAATAAGGTGTATTTCTGGAGAGATGGAAAACCAGGATCACATCATAGAACAAATCAGGACACTTATGGACGTCCACGCCGCAACAGACGAGACAGAACATGGCAATCCTCCTCCTCCCTTGACTCCGACTCTGACGCAGGTTTTCCAGCAGGACGTGGTGCTTTTTTAGGACATACCCACGCAAGAAACCCACATCGGTGGAAGGGGACGCTTCCAAGCATAAGCGATGTAGGAGAGGCCAGCGCAGGAAGGCGCATATCGCCCCGCAACTCCAACTCCAACTGGAAGATACGGTAATTAATGTTTCTGATAAATCACTGTCTGAAGTCTGTACGAAGGCACTGAACAATGGGCTGAGTTTCGTACCCACCACCCACACAAATGACTTTGAAACAATCATTGACTTTCACAAATTCTTCAGAAACCTGAGGCTCAGAGAGTTCTTCCACTCTGGGAAGGATAGTAGTAACCTGCACAGTTGCTCCTCGGACTCTGCCCCTCTACCTCCTACTCCTGCAACCCCGACTCCCTCTACTCGCACCCCCTTCAGGAAGCAGTCGACCTTTATTCCCCCAAGGAATAGAAACGCTTCTCTTGATACATACTGTCGCTTGGTTGAGAACGATGTTAAAAGCTTATTAAAAAAGAAAAAAGAATACAAGGTGTACAGTAATTTATCTCAAGTGGAAAGGGATGCGTTATTGGAATTGAGCAAGGACACCCAGGTTATTGTGCGTCCTGCTGACAAGGGGGGAGCTATTGTTCTGCAAAATGCATGTGATTATGAATCTGAAATTAGAAGACAACTTTGTGATATTATGTTCTATGAGAAACTGCCTTTAGATCCTACCCAGAGGTTCAAAACAGATGTCCATTCAAAATTGATGTTACATTTTAACAACTCTGAATTTGATAAAATTGTTTTTGATTTTCTTAAAATAGAGCACCCTGTTACCCCTGTTTTTTACACTCTCCCTAAAGTACACAAGGGCTTAACCATTCCCCTTATTGGGAGACCTATTGTGAGTGGCATAGGTAGCCTTACAGAAAATATCTCTGCCTATGTTGACTATCACATTAAGTCTGAGGTCACCACCCTTCCCTCATATATCAGAGACTCGATTGATTTTTTAAAGTTACTTAAATCTGTGAACCATGTTTCAGACACAGCATTATTTGCTACTTTTGATGTCCAAAGTTTATACACTAATATACCACATACTGGAGGGCTTGAGGCACTTCAGTATTTCTTAAACCTACGCCCGACAGAATCCAGTCCCAGTACTAAATGTATATTAGATCTGGCTAACATTGTGTTGACTAATAATTATTTTCGTTTTCACAGTGATTTTTATTTACAACAGAAGGGCACAGCCATGGGCAGCAAAATGGCACCTAATTATGCATGCTTATATATGGGTTTCTTTGAAAATAATTCTGTTTTGAATCCAGTGAACCCTTTTCATTCTAAAATTCTCTTGTATCGACGTTATATTGATGATATTTTTGTGATTTTTGATGGCACTGCAGATGAACTGACACATTTTCATCTCTATTTAAATTCCTGCAATGACCATTTGAAATTTACTTTACAATATAGTCCTGAACGTATTAGTTTTTTGGATATATTGATTTATAAAGTTGATAATCACATCCACACTGATCTGTTCCGTAAGCCCACGGACCGCAATACTTTACTTAGGGGTGACAGCTATCACCCACAAGCCCTTAAAAAAAGTCTACCGATCAGCCAGCTACATAGGGTCCGCAGGATCTGCAGCCAGGACTCCTCTTACCTGACACAGGCTAATGATCTATCAAACAGATTTTTAATCCGTGGGCACAAACAGGAATGGGTGAATGCCGCTAGGGACAGGTTTGACCAAATAACGCAGGCTGAAAGTCTTCAGCCCAAGGCTAAAACTACAAATGCTAGTGGTGCTAGTTCCTTATGCTGCACCAAATATTCTCCACTAGGGTCCCTTTTCAGAAACGTCATCCAAAAGCATTGGCATATTGTTGAGTCAGACCCCAAACTGAAAAAGTGTTTCACCGGTGCCCCTAGACTTGTTTTTAAACGTCCCGCTAATCTGAGGGACAGTCTTGTTAAATCAGACATACGCTCTCCTACGCATACTTTTATGACTGTGCCTGATGGTAACTACAAATGTGGTGGCTGCACTCAGTGCACTTATACACATAAATGTAAAAAATTTAATCATCCACATACTGGCCGCAATATAGCCATACGTGGAGCCATCACGTGCAGTACTACACATGTAGTTTACCTTATTAGCTGCCCTTGTGGTTTAGCTTATGTGGGCAAAACATCAAGAGCGTTACGCACCAGGATCAGCGAACACAGAAGCAATATCAGGACGGGGGATGAACGCAACCCAGTGGCCGCACACTTCAAACTAGCGGGGCACAGTGTCAGCGCCCTCAGATACATTGGAGTGGAAAAAGTCGAGAAACATCCACGGGGGGGCGACCTTGAAAGAAAACTCCTCCAGCGAGAAACCTTCTGGATTTATTTTCTCAACACCATGTCCCCTAATGGTTTAAATGAGGAGTTTGATATTAAACCTTTTCTTTAAGCAATTGCCATTTTGAGTGCCTTCTATATATATATCTTCAGTAGCCAGCTTTTATACATTTTTTATACATTTTAGAATGACTATGTGCAATACTCCAGCTAGTCCAAGAATAATGACTATTAATTATTAATCATTATTATATTAATTTGTACTAGACATGGCTTTTGATTTTTTAATCTTATGAATTATTGCTGTTTTTATTAGCATTCTAGTTGTGGTGTAATTGATTCACTGTTGTTTCTTTCTCCTTCTCCTTTTCCCCTTGGGCTAGATCTACATTGTATTTACATTGTATTTTCTAGGCCTACTTAACATTGTTTATCTATTTTGATAATAATATTGTTGTCTTCTTCCTATAAGTTTTACCATTATTATTAATTATTATATCCCCCGCCCGGCTGTGATGACTTGCCTTGATTGTACCTGGTGACGTCTCATACGCACAGGCCTATTTATTCTCTTCTGTAACTGCTGTCATTCATTTGCCTGATGAAGACCCAGTAGGGTCGAAAGCTTGCCAACCTTGAGCAAATAAAAACGGGAGCTGCTAATCAGTGTGCGGACAATTCCTTTATTTTTTAATTTATGAAGTTAACAACAATTACAAGTATACCAAGTATATAAAAAACAATTAAGCAATATAATCCAAATATGTGTGTTCAAATTGGCTCTCTTTCAGTCAGAAGAGCCTCAGACCAGAGACAGCTGCAGACCAGCATCATGTTCTTCGATTTCTCCAGTGCTTTTCCAGCCAAGTCTGCTGAAGAAGAAACTGGAGGACATGCAGGTGGAGGACACCCCCATGATCTCATGGATTGTGGATTACCTGACGGGCAGACCACAGTTTGAGGCTATACAGAGCTGTGTGTCTGCACATCTGGTGAGTAACATCGGTGCTCCACAGGGGACTGTGCTTTCCCCTTTCCTGTTCCCCATCTACACGTCAGACTTCCGATACATCTCTGAGCTTTGTCATCTTCCATAATCCTCAGATGACTCTGCCATTGTGACGTGTGTGGAGGCTGGCCAGGAGGAGGAGTACAGGGGCCTGGTGGACTGTTTCGTGAGGTGGTGTGGGGAAAACCACCTGCAGCTGAACGTGGCCAAGACAAAGGAGATTGTGGTGGACTTTAGGAAAAAGAAAGCCCCACCTGCTCCGGTCTGTATCAATGGGAGTGACGTGGAGGTTGTAAACTCATATAATTATCTGGACGACAAGCTTGAGTGGTCCACCAACACCCAGGCCATCTACAAGAAGGGCATGAGCCGGCTTTACTTCCTGAGAAGGCTCAGGTCTTTCAATGTGTGTAATAAAATGCTCAACATCTTCTACCAGTCTGTTGTTCTCTTTGCTGTGGTGTGTTGGGGCAGTGGCATCAAAACAAAGGAGGCCAACAGACTTAACAAACTCATAAAGAAGGTTGGGAAAGTGATGGGCTCAAGGCTGGTCACACTGGAGGAGGTGGAGGAAAGTGATGGGCTCAAGGCTGGTCACACTGGAGGAGGTGGTGGATGAAAGTGATGGGCTCAAGGCTGGTCACACTGGAGGAGGTGGTGGAGGAAAGTCATGGGCTCAAGGCTGGTCACACTGGAGGAGGTGGTGGAGGAAAGTCATGGGCTCAAGGCTGTTCACACTGGAGGAGGAGGTGGAGGAAAGTGATGGGCTCAAGGCTGGTCACACTGGAGGAGGTGCAGGAAAGTGATGGGCTCAAGGCTGGTCACACTGGAGGAGGTGGTGGAGGAAAGTGATGGGCTCAAGGCTGGTCACACTGGAAGAGGTGGTGGAGGAAAGTCATAAGCTCAAGGCTGGTCACACTGGAGGAGGTGGTGGAGGAAAGACTCTTGAAAAAACTGCTGTCTATACTGGACAACACATCCCACCCCCTCCATGACACGATAAACAGTCTAAGGAGCAATCTTAGCTTCAGCATCAGACTCACACAACCTCAATGTCTCAGGGAGAGGCACAGGAGATCGTTCCTGCCCAGTGCCATAAGACTTTATAACACATCTTCCTTTGCCAGGCATTAAACTGTCTGTGGACCTATCCATTTTATTTTATTTTCATTATCAGTTTTTACTTTTCAGTATTTTTATATCTAACTGTAGTTAGTTATTTAGTCCTGCTGCTTTGGGTTTTAGCCATTTTAGCATCACAGCCTCCTGGTTTCCTGTTGTTTTTTTATCTGAATGTGTTTTAATGTCTTTGTCATGTATGTCTTGGCTGCTGCGACATTTTAATTGCTCTCCGGGGATCAATCAAGTTTTTCAATTCAATTCAATTAAATTCAACACCCCCGGCTCCAGTACTTGTCAAACTGAGTTATGTTTCTCTTTCTGGTCACCTTAAACAGCTGAATAGTAGTCTTAGGGTTGAACCTTTTTGACCTGAAGAAACGTCCCATCCACTGCTGACTTGGAAATAGAGTTGCAAAAACACACACTTGCTGACATGGTGTAAACAATACATACTGATATTACTGTGTGTCAGAAGACCTTACATAGGTTTTGCAGAACATGAAGACATAGTCTCATATAGTCAGACCCACCGTCGATGTCATCAAGCTTCCAGCGAGGTGCAAGCAAAACACTAATGAGGGTTAATTTCAATCTTCCATGATTGGAAGTTGGAAACCCTCATTAGTGTTTTGCTTGCACCTGTGTTTATCCTGCCTTTTCGACACAAAATGGCCCCCTTGAAAAGGGTGTATTGTGATTGTTACATGGAGAACTACATTTTCTTCAGAATATATTATAAAACTTCAGTAGTGCAACTACATGATAACTGATTATTAGGACAGCATTAGGTCAATGAAGGATGCATAGTACAATGTTCAGGCACATTCTTGGTTTGTTAACTCATTCAGGGCCAATGACGTCTTTGACGTGTTATCAGGAATAGCCCAGAGGGCCAATGACGTGTTTGACGTGTTTTTGTTTTTATTACTGCAGGGCGTAGTTTAAACACTTCCCCAGCCTGTCACATGGTATCAGGTCCCTATCATCTAAGACAACACGTGAACAAACACATACCGCAGCTGTTGTTTTGAAATTGAGCAGGAGGAATATCAGAAAACGGATAAGGAGCTTGCCTTGTGCAGACAGGAGAAACGCCATTGAAACGCCCCTCGCGCGCTGCAGGAGCTGGTCGCTTTCCTGTGTGCCAGCCGGAGAAAACCGGAGAAAGTAATCCACAGATGCGTTTGATCATCGGAGGAATGAGGAAATGATCGATCAGCAGTGATCAGAGGGCGGTGAGGACGTGTTGAATAGCCGAGGGGAAAACGGGAACGATAGCAGGGAGGATAGGACAGGGAGACATGGACGAGCAGCACACGAACAGCTAGGCAGGCAGAAGCGGCATTCACAGCAGCCCGCTGTCCGTTCTCAAGAGCTTCATGAAATCGCTGGGCTGCGTGCCCTCCAGTGTTGCTCCTGGCCAATCCCGGCGCCACAGGGCGTGGTTATTGCTTATCCTATGTGGGGTTAGAAATCACGCAACGAAGGGGGATCGTGTGTGTGTGTGTGTGTGTGTGTGTGTGTCTGTGTGTGTGTGTGTGTGTGTGTGTGTGTGTGTGTGTGTCTGTCTGTCTGTCTGTCTGTCGGTGTGTCTGTCTGTCTGTCTGTCTGTCTGTCTGTCTGTCTGTGTGTCTGTCTGCACACTCACTCACACTGCTGTATTGTTGAATGTAAAAAAAAAAGCACTTCATGTGTATATATATATATATATATATATATATATTTTTTTTTTCCATTTGTGTCATAACGAATAGTATTTACATGTCTGATGTCAATACAGTTCAAAATAAAAGAATTGAGAGCGAGTTCTGCTTGAGAATGTGCCCTTTTACAAAAATTGCCTTTTCTCCTGTTTATTTTCTCAGGGAGACCTATTGGGGGAAAACAGGGTGTATATAAATGGCTATAAGTAGAGTACAGAACATGCTAAAAGCTCACTTTTTTTTTCCTGGTGAACCCAGAGACGTACATCTTCATTTTGAGGTATTGCAAATCACTCTGGTGCTAATAGATAATTTACTGTGGGTCTTGAAAGATGACCAACAATTATGAAAATCTTTGGCCTGTGCTAAATATTGGCAGTCCTAAACTGGCCCTGAATGAGTTAATTGTTTAATCAGTGATGTTTTTCTTCTGTCATAGATGGAATCCCTGTTCTGGCCTTATATTGGAAATCATCATCACATTATTATGCTGATTGTTGAATGAGACAATCACTGCCGATCTTTCGGAAAAGACTAAAGACCAGTGTTGGGCACGTTACTTTAAAAAAGTAATATATTACATATTTATATATATACATATTTATATACATATTTATATACATATTTTCAAAAGTAATATTATTACTTTACTTATTACTCCATGCCAAAAGTAATTTGTTACATACTCGTTATATTACTTTTCCGTTACATTCCACACAAATGGCAATAGGCCTTTTTCACTGCAGCAATTTTGTGTCTTAAAGGCAGGAGGTAACACAGGTGCACCAAGATGTTAATTAGGGCTTCCAACTTCCAGTCCATTTAGGTGTTCCAGTGCTGGAGCCCTAATTAGTTAGTTGGTTGCACCTGTGTATACTCTGTCTTCTAGACACACATGGCCGTTGTGAAAAAGGCCCATGGCGTTTTTCTCATCAAAATGCAGACTTTGCGGTGCGAATGTGTGAACTAGGTCTATTATGTGCCGTTCCATTTAAACTAATGGCTTTGCCAGAGCACAGCTTCCTACAGAGATGCTTGATGAAGAGCACACCTGGCTCAAAGTGATGACTGACAAGATGCAATCTTTTAAACAGCTTCTGTTTTATAGAATGCAGTATAATGCACGGCCAATGCAAACTCAATACGTATAGGCTACATCTTTGCTTAACAAGTTTGTGTCACAAATAACGTTAGCTCTGCAACATTAACATTAACCTGACAATAATAACAGCAATGTTTGATGTCCACCAGCTTGTGAGTTTTTATGTTATCTCTGTATTTTAACAGTTTTCCGGTTTCTGTTGTGCTGTCCTCTCGTCTTGTAACGTTAACGTTAGGAAGTTTGAGCTCGTGTTTTTCACAGTGGAAAGAGTGTTAGTAGCCTACCTGTCCTGGACACTGTTTACATTTGACTTTGATGTTTGTGTCACCTTTCTTCCCGACAAAAACAAAGTCATGGGAATATATCCAGCCACGGATTTTCCTCCTTGGCTCAGCAGGGCAGAGAGGGTGCTCTGAATGTGCTCTGCGGTGACGTCACCTTCTTTTGGGAGCGTTAAAAGCCATGCTGCTTGTGACAGTGAATGCCGACTGTGTGTCGTTTTGCAGCGCAGCGGCATCACAGAATAGACTCAACAAAAGATGCAACGAGTTGTTTTATGTTGAAGTAACGGTAATATTATTACTTATATTCTATAGTAATTCGTTACACTACTCATTAGTTGGAAAAAGTAATATTATTACAGTAACGAGTAACTAGTAACTCGTTACTTCCCTAAACTGGCCCAGAATGTGAATAATGACAGACTCAATATCCAGGACACGAGTCAACAAGTCAGCCCCTGCCTGCCCTGCACCGTGCTTCATCAATAATGCTTCAATATTCAGAGCCATTTCATTCAACTCCTTTGTTGTTTATGTTTATTTGGCCACATGCTTTTTTTAAACCTTTATCTGGAGGTATTTTGACTGAGCATTCAAGCTCTTTTTCAGCCACTTCCCACTGTGGTTACCAACTTTATTCTCCATTAAAAAAAAATCACTGATCATGAAAGGCCTATAATACTAGTAGGCTACTGTTGCAAGTCAGACTGCAAATAACCAACACATAAACAGATAAACGTCTTATTTGCTGATAGGCTGATGACAGTCAGCAAGGCTCTTGAGTACCACCAGGTGAGCCTCACCGATCGCCAGTGGTCCCCGGACCACAGTTTTGGAAATCACTGGCTTAGATCATGGCTACCATTTCCAGATGATGCGTCTTGGGTGCATTTTATATCTGGCTTTTACGTGTTCCCTTTGAATAAAATCATATCGCCTGGGATGCATGTTAATGATATACACTTTATGTAGGTTTCTTTCAGGTGGGCTGTTGTGTGTTAGGTAGGGCTGGGTTACAAAAAATCTATATCGATATTGAATCGATATTCATTTGAAGGAACTCATATCGATTCATGAATCCCAATATTGATCTTTTACTATAATGCCTTTTCCTGTGGATGCTTGAAGCTTTGACTCGCGTGGTTTGGTTCTTAGCGGAACAAGATTTTGTAAAAATCTGTAAACATTAATATTTTTAATAATGCACCAAGGTAGAGGGTCCCTTGTACAGCATTAGTTATTTGAGAATCTCTTTCATATCCAAGCAAAATTGCTATTGTAACTGAAATATCGATATTGAATCATATCGAATCTGGGAAACAGTGGAGATACCCAGCCCTAGTGTTAGGCTTTGGGTGCGGTGGTATTTTGTAGATTTTCAAAACGGACAAAAACCCAGACGCTGGGTCCTGAAATCTCTCTGAAATCTGCATGTGTGGAGGTGAGCCTGTCTCCCTCACAGCCTCTCTCAGCTGCATGTGTGGAGGTGAGCCTGTCTCCCTCACAGCCTCTCTCAGCTGCATGTGTGGAGGTGATCCTGTCTCCCTCACAGCCTCTCAGCTGCATGTGTGGAGGTGATCCTGTCTCCCTCACAGCCTCTTAGCTGCATGTGTGGAGGTGATCCTGTCTCCCTCACAGCCTCTCAGCTGCATGTGTGGAGGTGATCCTGTCTCCCTCACAGCCTCTCCCAGCTGCATGTGTGGAGGTGATCCTGTCTCCCTCACAGCCTCTCCCAGCTGCATGTGTGGAGGTGATCCTGTCTCCCTCACTGCCTCTCTCAGCTGCATGTGTGGAGGTGATCCTGTCTCCCTCACAGCCTCTCAGCTGCATGTGTGGAGGTGATGCTGTCTCCCTCACAGCCTCTCTCAGCTGCATGTGTGGAGGTGATCCTGTCTCCCTCACAGCCTCTCAGCTGCATGTGTGGAGGTGATCCTGTCTCCCTCACAGCCTCTCTCAGCTGCATGTGTGGAGGTGATCCTGTCTCCCTCACAGCCTCTCTCAGCTGCATGTGTGGAGGTGATCCTGTCTCCCTCACAGCCTCTCAGCTGCATGTGTGGAGGTGATCCTGTCTCCCTCACAGCCTCTCAGCTGCATGTGTGGAGGTGATCCTGTCTCCCTCACAGCCTCTCTCAGCTGCATGTGTGGAGGTGATCCTGTCTCCCTCACAGCCTCTCAGCTGCATGTGTGGAGGTGATCCTGTCTCCCTCACTGCCTCTCAGCTGCATGTGTGGAGGTGATCCTGTCTCCCTCACAGCCTCTCTCAGTTGCATGTGTGGAAGTGATCCTGTCTCCCTCACAGCCTCTCAGCTGCATGTGTGGAGGTGATCCTGTCTCCCTCACAGCCTCTCTCAGTTGCATGTGTGGAGGCCCTTTTCCCTGTCAGGTGCTTAGAGCTCTTGTTTCTGCCTTCTGAGCCTTCGCCAGCTTCAGAGGTCCTGCTCCAAGCTCTTTGATGATGTATGTGTGTGTGTGTGTGTGTGTGTGTGTGTGTGTGTGTGTGTGTGTGTGTGTGTGTGTGTGTGTGTGTGTGTGTGTGTGTGTGTGTGTGTGCGAGAGAGAGAGAGAACAAGACCAACCCTTTCCCCCCCCAAAGGGCAGTTTGGAAACTTAGCCACACGCAAACACACCAACACAGAGCCTGGGGCCTCCTGGGTACTGGAGCCACATCAAAGTCTGCTTGCTCAGTTTGTAGGCTGCTCCCACAAGCTCAGGATAAAGAGAGAAGAGAGAGACCAGAGATAGACAGAGGCACAGAGAGAGAAGATAGAGAGACACATCAGGATAAAGAGAGAAGAGAGAGACCAGAGATAGACACAGGCACAGAGAGAGGAGATAGAGAGACAGAGACACATCAGGATAAAGAGAGAAGAGAGAGACCAGAGATAGACAGAGGCACAGAGAGAGGAGATAGAGAGACACATCAGGATAAAGAGAGAAGAGAGAGACTAGAGATAGACACAGGCACAGAGAGAGGAGATAGAGAGACACATCAGGATAAAGAGAGAAGAGAGAGACCAGAGATAGACACAGGCACAGAGAGAGGAGATAGAGAGACAGAGACACATCAGGATAAAGAGAGAAGAGAGAGACCAGAGATAGACACAGGCACAGAGAGAGGAGATAGAGAGACAGAGACACATCAGGATAAAGAGAGAAGAGAGAGACCAGAGATAGACACAGGCACAGAGAGAGGAGATAGAGAGACAGAGACACATCAGGATAAAGAGAGAAGAGAGAGACCAGAGATAGACAGAGGCACAGAGAGAGGAGATAGAGAGACAGAGACACATCAGGATAAAGAGAGAAGAGAGAGACCAGAGATAGACACAGGCACAGAGAGAGGAGATAGAGAGACACATCAGGATAAAGAGAGAAGAGAGAGACCAGAGATAGACACAGGCACAGAGAGAGGAGATAGAGAGACAGAGACACATCAGGATAAAGACAGAAGAGAGAGACCAGAGATAGACACAGGCACAGAGAGAGGAGATAGAGAGACAGAGACACATCAGGATGAAAGGAGAGAAGAGAGAGACCAGAGATAGACACAGGCACAGAGAGAGGAGATAGAGAGACATTTTTAAAACAAACTCGGTTAAAGTCGAACTGAACCTGTTCGTCACGTGCATAATGAGTCCGTTTCAGACTGAAAACATAGTTTGTCTAAGATGACAGGTTGAGAGGCGGGTCATAGTATCATGTCGATGATTTTATTTGACAATTCTGGGGACTGGATTGGGCTTTGGCGAAGCATGGTGTGTTCCACCCCCAAATCGAGTGGGATTCAGCGTGTTGTCGTGCTACGCGAGTGGGATCCGCGGAGTACCAGGCAGCCAGCTGCTTTGTGCGGAGGGAGCGGACAATCCGATGCATGGGTGCTGCCCGCCCGCCTGGAATCTCCGAGGGGAGACCCCTGACAACCACGCTCTCAAACGCTCTCAAGCGCGCGCCTTTTATGCTATTTCTGTAAATACGATATCCCTGGAATGCGCGTCTTAACGAGCCAGTTACATTTCTTTGCATTCTTAGAGATTATAGTTTTTTGTTGTTGTTCATGTTTCTAACAATTGGCCAAGTTAGTAGTTAGTTTATGGGATAGGAATTCTGCCAGATGACAGGCACTAGGCGCCATTTTCTACTTAATTTGGAAGAGAAAATTATCCTGAAATGAAGATTTGATTGACAGCTGCATGTCGTGATATGATTGGTTGAAATGGGGTAGAAATTTGATAGTACTAGGTGACGTCAACAAACTGTACATTACTGTTATCAATGAAATCTTGAAAAATGAACTTTTGATGTGAAAAAGTGTGAAAAACTAAAGAAATTAGATTGTTGTGATTTTGTTTGCATACATTATTAAATAGGTGCACTGCATACCCAGGTATTTGAACTAAAAGAAAAGAAAAGTCATTTTTGGGTTCAGCTCGACTTTAAGGTTAGAGACATGGCTTGGTCATGGTTAAATAAGAAAAACATGAACATTATAAAAACATTCATTCATTGCCTAACCATAGAGAGCCAAAGTGGAACGTCACTTCCTGCTTCAGCACTGTACCAGAGATTTTCATCCGCCATTTATTTTCCGATACACATTTCGTAAAATGCTTATAAAAATAGTTTTACTTGTTCAAACCAAACGGTACAGATATATTTAGAAACAGGAGAGATCGCATAACATTTCACTGGGACCAAAACGTTAAAAAATGCGGGTTTAAAGAAAATATTTTGTCAATGTTGTTTTTTTAAGTTTTGGTCCGAGTGAAATCTTCTATGATCTCTCCCGATTATAGCGTTAGCTGAACCGTTTGGTTCGACGAAGTGAAACTATTTTTACAAGCATTTTACAAAATGTCTATGGGAAAATAAATGGCGGATGAAAATCTCTGGTACAGTGCTGAAGCAGGAAGTGACGTTCCACTTTGCCTCTCTATTAGCCGTAACACATAAGTTGTCGGCTGCAGTGTCATGGCGACGAAAAAGGTGGCATTGAAAAATGACAAAAAAGGGGAATCCAGTGCAGTTAGAAAGTAACACCAACATCAGTAAAGGATTTGAGGAGTTGGGAGTGAGGTTGTGTTGGGAGAAAAGGACGGGACAGAGAATCCAGAGAGGAAAGGTTATTGATGGTAACTGCGGTGGGTGTGTCCCATGTTGGGCGGTGCTGGAGGTCCGTGCAGCGAATGCGTAGCTCCGCAGGGGGTCTGCGG
The DNA here is from genome assembly GCF_964638095.1 of Poromitra crassiceps. Taxonomy (NCBI): domain Eukaryota; kingdom Metazoa; phylum Chordata; class Actinopteri; order Beryciformes; family Melamphaidae; genus Poromitra; species Poromitra crassiceps. The sequence goes on along the minus strand of NC_139638.1, from coordinate 7,787,317 downwards.
AGGGACCGCTGCGAGCTCCGCATCGCACTCCTCTCACAAGATGAAACCCGGCAGAGGCCTCCGTAAATGCCGCAACCAGTTCTGAGGCTGATTAGCCAATGGTTGCTACGTTAGTCGGTTAGTAGGGGATTTTTCTATTGGGGCCAACTGACACACCGCAGTAACCATAGATGAACCTCGAGACAGTGGGAGAGAAGATATGGAGACACCTGAGGGTGAAAAGACAGGAAGAAAAAGAAGGAAGGAAAAAAGAACAGACTGTGACAGAGGAAGTATAGAGAGACGTAGGGACAAGCTAAGCTAAGCTAAGAGAAAGATCCCTGCAGGTGCAGAAATGGCTAGAGAGAGCTATTAGTGGTAATAGTCGTAGTGATAATAATATGGGTACAACATGTCCTGTAACTGCATGTGAGATTGTGCCTGGCAATTTATGGCAATTTTAAAAAATTCCAATTTGTCATGATGGTGATGCTATTCAGAGTTTGGATGGACCAGCATTAAGCATTTAGGAAATATGCCTGCCCTTCTGTGCATTTTCACTGTGAACCGAGAGAGAGAGAGTGGAGAGTGAGTGAGAGAGAGAGAAAGAGAGGGAGAGAGAGAGAGAGAGAGAGAGAGAGAGAGAGAGAGAGAGTGTGAGAGAGAGAGATAAAGAGAGGGAGAGAGAGAGAGAGAGAGAGCGAGAGAGAGAGAGAGAGAGAGAGGGAGAGAGAGAGAGTGAGAGAGAGAGAGAGTGAGTGTGAGAGAGAGAGATAAGAGAGAGAGAGAGAGAGAGAGAGAGAGAGAGAGAGAGAGAGAGAGAGAGAGAGAGAGAGAGAGAGAGCGAGAGCGAGAGCGAGAGAGAGAGAGAGAGAGAGAGAGAGAGTGAGTGTGAGAGAGCGAGATAGAGAGAGAGTGAGAGAGAGAGAGAGAGAGAGAGAGAGAGAGCGAGAGAGAGAGAGAGAGAGAGAGAGAGTGTGAGAGAGCGAGATAGAGAGAGAGTGAGAGAGAGAGAGAGAGAGAGCGAGAGAGAGAGAGAGAGAGAGAGCGAGAGAGAGAGAGAGAGAGAGAGAGAGTGAGAGAGCGATAGAGAGAGAGAGAGAGAGAGAGAGAGAGAGAGTGAGTGTGTGTGTGTGTGTGTGTGCATGGAAGAGAGCAGACTGGTAAACAGAAGGACAATGACAGCAACACAGACAAACAACAATAATAACAGTCCCTCAGTGACAATATTGGCAGCTGCCTGGTGCGCAAAATGGCCAGGGGCACCATAGAGCATGCTTTATTTATTTATTTTTATTTATTTATTTATTTTTCAAACTAGCTGCAGCAGGCTTCCATATATTTTCATCAAAAGAGCTTACCAGCTATAATGAGCCTTCAGCCACCTAGAAGAGAAGCTGCCTAGAGCAGCACAACTCCCATGTTCTTTAGGCTACTCTTCATGCCATGAGCTGGTGCTCTTGCCCAGCGTGAATTACCATGAATGCAATGGTAGAATCAGCATTTATTCCTGTGAGACTTTTCCCCATCCTCTCTACCTACTCTACCCCCCCCAGTTGTATGTTTATATGCCTCCGCCGGCGAAGCCAGGCCGAAGGCATTATGGATCCGGGTTGTCCGTCCGTACGGACGGCCGGCCGTCCGTACGGTTGTCCGTCCGTCCGTCCGTACGGATGTTTGTTAACGCCATATCTGAGGAACGCCTTGACGGAATTTCATCAGATTCGCCTTAAACATTCACTTAGGCTCAAGGATGATCTGATTAGATTTTGGTGGTCAAAGGTCAAAGGTCAAGGTCACTGTGACCTCTCGAACGCCATTTTCAAGCTTGTTAACGCGATATCTGAGGAACGCCTGGACGGAATTTCATCAGATTCGCCTTAAACATTCACTTAGGCTCAACGATGATCTGATTAGATTTTGGTGGTCAAAGGTCAAAGGTCACGGTCACTGTGACCTCTCGAACGCCATTTTCAAGCTTGTTAACGCGATATCTGAGGAACGCCTGGACGGAATTTCATCAGATTCGCCTTAAACATTCACTTAGGCTCAAGGATGATCTGATTAGATTTTAGTGGTCAAAGGTCAAAGGTCAAGGTCACTGTGACCTCTCCAACGCCATTTTCAAGCTTGTTAACGCCATATCTGAGGAACGCCTGGACGGAATTTCATCAGATTCGCCTTAAACATTCACTTAGGCTCAAGGATGATCTGATTAGATTTTGGTGGTCAAAGGTCAAAGGTCAAGGTCACTGTGACCTCTCGAACGCCATTTTCAAACTTGTTAACGCGATATCTGAGGAACGCCTGGACGGAATTTCATCAGATTCGCCTTAAACATTCACTTAGGCTCAAGGATGATCTGATTAGATTTTGGTGGTCAAAGGTCAAAGGTCAAGGTCACTGTGACCTCTCAAACGCCATTTTCAAGCTTGTTAACGCGATATCTGAGGAACGCCTAGACGGAATTTCATCAGATTCACCTTAAACATTCACTTAGGCTCAAGGATGATCTGATTAGATTTTGGTGGTCAAAGGTCAAAGGTCAAGGTCACTGTGACCTCTCAAACGCCATTTTCAAGCTTGTTAACGCGATATCTGAGGAACGCCTGGACGGAATTTCATCAGATTCGCCTTAAACATTCACTTAGGCTCAAGGATGAACTGATTCCATTTTGGTTATCAAAGGTCAAAGGTCAAGGTCACAGTGACCTAACAAATGCCATCTTCAAGCTCGGTAACGCCATATCTCAGTAACACATTGACTAAATTTCTTCACATTTGGCTCAAATATCCAATTCTGCACAGAAACGCCTTGATGCAATTTCTTCCAATTTGGCTCCAACATCCACTTGGACTCAAGAATGAACTAATGGCGGAGGCATAAGTCCGCGTTGCGGTCGTTCTAGTTTTTTTATTATTATTTCTTTATTTCTTTATTTAGGGGGGGGGGGGTAGTGCTTGTGTAATGCCTTACAACGGAGTGCTGGCAGACTGGTGGACATAAACCACAGGTGCAGCCTCAGGTGGCTCGCAAGGGATTATGGGATACGGGGGATGGGTTCTAAGCCTCGGGTTCTGGCCGGGTCACTTCAGTTGTAGTCTCAACGCCAGACCCATGAGAGTTCTTACGCTGATACACTACGTTACTGCAGATCTCTCTCTGGGTCTGGGACACTTTCCCTCAGAGGGCTGGTTATGGGAGGGAACCGTTCACTTGGCCAGTCATATGCCAGTGATGGATTCAGTCTTCCCCAATCCGTAACGATTTTGCGATCAGACGACACGGGAGGCGCAGCCCATTTTTTTACCGCTCTCTCATCGGTGCTACGACCTGTCACTCATTCAATTTCAACCCGACCTGTATCTCCGACCTGAGAACGACCGCATTTAGCCACTCAGCTGTGCACATGCTAATCTGTGCTAATAAACGACATGGGCAGTACAGTACGTGCTGTCAACGTAAGAAGTTGTCTGTCTCCATGTTCCTGACACTTCTACACCCGGTGGTAAATAAATAGAATACAACCTATGGAAAAATATAGAAGGGATGTTTGACAGAAATGAAAGTGAGTGTGGTAATACGGTAAAGTTAATGGGATGAGTTCAGATCTTACACTATAATGTTTAATGGAGGGACAGATTAACTTTATTGCATAGAAACCTTTATGAGCCTCTCCCATTGGTGCATTCACGACCATGCCTAAACGTCTAATACCTTAAGTGTAAGGCCAATGTCATATCAATCTCACTGTGTGCTCAGGGGACAGAGCTACCGTGAGTTTGTGACTAATTAGATTTTCACACAATTCATTATCGGATATAGTTCTGTGATTCTGGACCTATATATAATGGGTCTTACTGTACCTGCCTGTAGGACTTGGACCCACAGATAATATTTGCTTCAGACTCAGCTGTTGGTTGAAACAGCTCCGCTGCCTCTTGCTGCTAACATTGAGCCCAAACGGGACAGCACGCCGTTATTAGACAGTGTGCTGTAAAAATGTAATAACCCGATCCCTCTATCTGTCTTTCTTTCTTTCTCTCTAAAGTCATTGTTTGTGTGCCAGTAGAAATTGAATTGCAGACCTTTGAATCTGCTACTCTCATAAGGAATCATGTTTAATAATTAATTAAAAAAACGGTCAGCACCATTTTAAATTGAATGTGATTGTTATTTAATCAAAATTGTAGCTATGTTTATTTGATCGTTTTAGGTTATGCGCACATTGTCATGTATTCCAGATGATGCCAAAGACAATTCTTCACTTGATGTAAATAATAACATCTAGAACTCTACTGTATTGTATTCTACTCTATTCTATGCTGTTCCTCTTGTGTTCTACTCTGCAGTATTTCTCAGCACACACACTAACACCAACCCTCTCTGTCTCCCTCTGCTGGTGAAGGCTCCTCCTATTTCTTCAAGGGGAAGGAGTATTGGCGCGTGCCGGGCAGCGATATGGAGGTGGAGGCGGGATTCCCCCGGCTCATCGCTAAGGACTGGCTGCTCTGCACCGAGATGCAGTCGGACTCTCCGAGCACGGAGAGCAAAAACACTGAGGGCAGGGTGAACGGGCAGCACCACCCGGACCACGCGGAGAACGGCTACGAGGTTTGCTCCTGCACCTCGGACACGGCCCCTCCTCTGGGTGCCCGCCCCTCCCTCTCTCCCCTCTGGCTGCTGCTGCCGCCTCTCTGGACGCTCTCGCTGGCCCTCAGCTCTGAACCGCTATGATGCCAAAGCAGGGGAGAAAGGGCGTGATCTGAATCAGGAAGTACCACAGCCAATCCACTGGGAGCGCCAGAGAGTCAACAAGAGACTCATCGGTGGAGGGCCAGAGGCCGCTCGGTCAAAACAACAACTGGAAGATTTTGTTCTTATACGTATAAATATCACCTGGTATCTTTGCTATCTTTTTGCTGTTATTTATTTCCCATGCCTTTTGATGGACGCCGTTATCTGAAGCGCTTTGCAGTATGGTGAGTGCATAGTATTACAGTATGAGTCTCCCTATGGGTGAGTGCATAGTATTACAGTATGAGTGTCCCTATGGGTGAGTGCATAGTATTACAGTATGAGTGTCCCTATGGGTGAGTGCATAGTATTACAGTATGAGTGTCCCTATGGGTGAGTGCATAGTATTACAGTATGAGTGTCCCTATGGGTGAGTGCATAGTATTACAGTATGAGTGTCCCTATGGCATCAAACCTCTTACAGTGACAATGTTAGTACCATGCTTGACTAATCAAGTTACACACAGGAACACAAGTTCCATTTCCTTTTGAAAGGTCAAAATGCCTCATCTCTCTGTGAAGAAATAGGACTGATCAGAGATCATCTCTCTGTGAAGAAATAGGACTGATCTGATCAGAGATATGTTGACATGAAATGGAAGGTTGTTCCAACAGCATAAACAGTAATACTTTTCTTCATGTACAAGTTTACAGCAACAATGTCTGGCTGCCATTCAGTAGACAGGTGAGTGGCATCCTGCAATGTATCCTGTCATGGATGACACTCAGTGATATGGAGACAGATAGACACACTGCAAAAACAGTCTCTGTTGCAGACACACAAACTGGTGAATGAGATCCAGGGACATAGACAGGTAGGCAGGTGAGTGGCCTCCTGGGATGCCCGCACACACACCGCTGCCTATTGGTAATTAGGCAAGTGCAATTACAGCATGTGCTTTAATAAGATTCACAGAATCCACATTAATAAATAAACACACGTATGTATCCATGTTTAGTATACGTTCTGAACTAACATGCTTCTGTCATGTGACGGACAGTTTTCTCATGTAAGCCTCACCATACGAGGGCTATGAGGTGGACAGATGAACAGATGATGGATCACACCTGAGCTCTCTGAGGAACGTATTGCTCCTGTATCTGCGCAGCTTCATCCTGTTCACCTCTGCTACAGACGCATTCCCTGCCCTTAGCACAGGCAGTAATGGATAATATTGATTTGGTTGTATTTTTGTAATAAACACAGATGGATTTTGATGATTGTGGGTTTCAGAGGTTTGGGCGTGTTGTTTATTTCACATTGCTTTGGTCGGATGGTAGAGCTGGTGGAGCCCTTCCCTCACCACTGGACTAGATGAACAGATGATGACGGACGGATGAGGGACTGCAGGAGAAGACCAGCTCATCAGACGTCTTATAGACCTCAAAACATGGCAACTGGATTAATTCTTGCTGTTAAGATACAGTATATTTACCTACAGTATAAATATAGACTCAGATATATTTCATTTGACAGGTTCTATGACTAATGAAAAACCAACTGAACTGTGTACATTTCAAGCTGTTTTCTAATGTAAGATATTTTTGTAGAAAAATAAAGAAGCAGAATCTCTTTAACGGCCGTGAATTTGTCTGGATGAGAGAGGCTGACGAGGAGGCAGTGAGTGTGAGTGATAACAACCTCATTCAGATAACATGCACAATGTGTGTGTGCGCGCTCATGCGTGTGTGCATGTCTGTATGTGTTTGTGTGTGCGCTTGTGTTTGTTTATTGTACCCAAAGGGTGTGGATGATCCCTACTAATATGCAGACGCCAAACTTTCTTTCTGTTTTCAGGTAAACTGAAGTTTAAAAAGTGATTTTTGCTAAGAGCAGCACTTTTTCTTCTTCTTTCTTCCCTCCTCAACTTACGCCACATGCCAAACTTTTTGAACGTACCAAGAAATATTGTGTAAAAAATGTTTTAAATTGAATATGCAATGAATTGATTGATTAACATGATATATTTTTTTTTCCAGTGCATGCAGGTCTAAATCTATGTAAAAGAGTGAAAACATTACCATGTCCTTATTTGGTGGCCCTACACTGCCCCCCTCTGGTGTCTAAATATGACATGAAATGTGACACACATCACTTATAACATCAGGAACGTGCTCACATAACGTGACAGCTGCTGGTATTTTGACCCACATCTAAGCGGAGGTCATTTTTCAGTTTTTTACAGAATATGAAAATGCAGATTGTAAACTTTCAAATGATGTGTCACACATTGTAATCTGAAAGGAAATGAAGGAGATATGCTTATTTGAATGTTCACACTCCTAAAAGCAGCATTCAGAGATAACGGCCCTCAGAGTTGGAGACGCTTTTCACACCTAGGCAGCCAGGTATAGGGGGGACTGGACAACAAGGACTTTTATTTAACACGTTCACTGCCATTGACGAGATATCTCGGCTTACAAAATCCAATGGTTGACTGCCAATGACGAGATATCTCGGCTTACAGTTTTTTCAGTGGTTTCCACTAGCTGGCGCCCTTGGGCAATATGTGAATGTGGATCCGACCTCTCCCGCTGCTCCGGAAGTACTCTAACAAAGATTTCTATATAAGGAAGGCGGGATCCTTTGATCGGGGTGGGTTGAAGTAGGTAAGTTTAGATACAGAGCGAGACAGCATTACATAGCGATTTATAGATAGAGAATTTCAGCAATTTAGAGTCAGATTTAGAGCGAGTTGGTTAGCGTAGTTGATTTAGTTTGTAGTTGTTAGTACAGTAGTAGTGTTTAGTATAGTCTTTATAGTAGATCTTTAGTTTAGATAGTTAGCGCGTAGTTACTGCAGTTAGCTTAGCTCATTTAGCGTTAGCTCATAGTATTTAGCATTAGCGTTAGCGTCAGTTCATTTTAGTATTTAGCGTTTATTCTAGTTCAGTTTGATCGAGTTGGTAGCCGGTAGATTAGCCTTATTTCAGTTCAGTTTAGTAGCAGTAGTTGTTTTATTTCAGTTTAGTTGGGAGTGGGTGGCGTGTTTGTGCCATGCCGGGCAAACGCAAGCGGTCTTCGGCGGCCAAACGCAAGCGATCGGTGGATCAGAGATCATTGCTCGATTTCTTTTCCGTACGAAATGAGCTTGTGCCGGAGACCGATTCCGAGGTCTCGGATGATGAACGGGGTGAGCCCATGCATGTCGCGGCTGCGGCTGCTGGGCTGACTGAGTCCCTCACGTCTTCCCCAGACGCGGAGGACTCTGAAGAAGAGTGGGCCCCATCCAGGAGCGAAGCTCCACAGAGCAGTGGTAAGACGATGTTTGAGATGACTTGTGTAACTTGTGTAAATGTAATTACTATGACTGTACAAAAGCCAGCAGTCAGTCAATTCATTTTACTGAATTTCAGACTCTGAAGATGAGCCTGTAGCCAGCTGTAGCGGTACAGCATCTGGTGCCACAGCCTCTGGTGCCAGGAAAATGGGTAAGATCACACTTCAGCATCAGGTTTATTTTCACATCACAGGTTCCAGCCAGAATTCAGTACCATATAAAAAACACTATTTTATGGTAATTATGTATTTCTATAATTTGCAGATTGTGGCAGTGGAGCTGGAAGTGGGAAACGGCCTGCAGGTCCAGCCTGGTGTGACCTTGACTGGGAGCCAACCCACATCCCCTTCACAGCAGAACCGGGTCCTCATAGTGGTGGTGCTGCTGCTCAACCAGTGGACTTCTTCCAGCTCTTCCTGGACGATGAGCTGCTCCAGGCCATTGTAGAACAAACTAACCTGTATGCCCATCAGTGCATCAGTCAGGTCAGTGAGGCTCTGCCACATTCGAGGCTTGGGAGGTGGAAGGACACTACAGTGGCAGAAATCAAGACCTTCTTGGGACTATACTTCCTCACTGGGATCGTCAAGAAGCCTGAACTGTCCATGTACTGGTCCACAAATGAAGTGCTTGCTACCCCCCACTTCAGCAGAACCATGTCTCGCAACCGCTTTCAGCTCCTAACACGATTCCTCCATTTCAGTAACAATTTTGATGTTGATGGTGCAGACAAGTTGTTCAAGGTCCGGCCAGTTTTGAACGACCTGTTAGAAAAGTTCAGAGCCATGTTCACACCAAGTCAAAACATCAGTATTGATGAGGGGATGCTCCTGTCGCGTGGGCGGTTGGCCTTCAAAGTGTACAACCCACAGAAACCCATAAAGTATGGGATAAAGTCCTACATACTCTGTGACTCCCAGACAGGTTACTGCTACAGTATGAAGCCGTACTGTGGTGAGCGGTCCACCCTAGGCGAGACGGTGGAGTTCCTCCTCGGGGACTTGGCAGGGCAGGGTTACCACCTATACATGGACAACTACTATAACTCTATACTATAACAGAAGGAGGTGGGGGGTGGCGGGGAGGAGGTGGGGGCGGGGGGCAGTGACCAACCTGCAACCATGCCCCGGGGACCAAAGCTGGACCCTCAAAGCAGGCTGGAGGTCAATCTAGCGGGCCATGTAATGGTCATCATACCAGCCACACCCAAAAAAGATGCCCCAACGAGGAGGTGTAGGGTTTGTGCAAGGAATGATCTTAGAAGAGAGACACGCTACATGTGTGTCAAATGTGGGGTCGCATTACACAGGGCTAGCTGCTATGAGGTGTACCACTCAGACAAGAACTTTGCTCTGGGGCGCTGGCGCTGAGTAGGCATGGGTCGTAAAAAAAAAAAAACCTGCCAGGGATTGTTTTTGATGCTCTTTGATTGTTTGCTAGCTAGCAGGAATACATAAAAAGTACCTGCCGATTTTCATGTAACTTTGTGGATGGGTGTAACATGGGCCAAGGAAGTACCCATTACATTTTGGAGCAGTTCTGGATTCGGTGTACGAGCCCAAACCGGTTTGATCACGAACCGAAAAAAACTATAAAAAAAAAAAAACTATAAAAAAAAATAAGCTGAGTGACCTGTGGTCTGCTCTTGTTTTGTATTTATTTTGACATTTATTTATTTTATTATTGTATTATTCCTCTATTATTGAAAACAACTATTGTTCAGATGTCTGATGTCTCACTGATGCCAAAAATAAATGGTTAAAGTGACTTTTCTGCCTGTTTGATTGAATTTCACAAAACTGCGATTATCTCAGCTTTCTGTCTCAGACGCTGAAACCATGCTGTACTCAACGGCTCATATCTACATAACTACTAACTCTACAAACTAACTCTTTTAGACAGAGAAAGTACACATTCTATTAGTACTTTTGAGATATTTTATGTTCACAAAGTCCAAGCAGAAAATAATCCTCGGCTCTTGTAAAATGAGCCAGAATCCTCAAAAAACGGCTTGGCAGAAGCTACCTACAGTAAAAAAAAAACGGCTGGCAGTGAATGTGTTAACAAGATACACATTTACTGGTTCTAAAATGGCTGCATTTTATGTGGAATGTTTAGTTCAAAACCTAAACTTGTGTATTAACTCATTGAGTGCCAATGACGACAGCTGTCGTCAATTCAAATACTGACGTAGAGTGCCAAAGACGACGATTGTCGTCAATTGCGTTTTTTGACGGTGGGACGTGGATCAATCCCTGATACATCTCTGGTACAACTATTGTAGCTATTGGAGGTCTATAACCTATTTTACAGAACCCTTAGGTGGCGACAGTGCTCTCCAGGTTAACAGAAAGGCAGAGAAAAACAGAGAATAAGTCGTTGGGGAAACGGAAATCGCATCGCATCCGTATGCATCGATATGCATGAAGCGTTTTAACGTTAGATGCGCCTGCAGCAGCCAATCTGCTCCCACAATTGAGCTCCTCCATGCCCGCTGCGACAGCCCATTCGCATGATCAGCCGTGGAGTTGTTTATTATTCTCAACTGGAAGCATAGTAGCCGGTGACAAACACACGCGGAAACGCTGTAAAAAAGCTGGATGTCGCGCACCCTTCACAGTGCAGAGCAAACTCAGCAGAGAGCCACCTCCCATAAGGAGGAGTGTGCAGTTGAGGCGGGGCGGGGCGGGGCAGAGCAGCACACAACACTGACCCAGACAGACCCAGGCAGCAGGACAGGGTTGGCAAACGCAAGCCAGAATATCCGATGCCCACCAGCAGCAAAGACCAGCAAGAAGCTGCAACCAGCAGCGCACGCAGGGGCCAGCGCTGCTGGTTGCAGCTAAAAATATTATTCTGCCAAACAAAATTCCCTGGCCTTCACTGTTTTATTGAAGGAAATTATTTTTGAGGTGTGACTACATCAGAAAATTAGCTTCAGAGTCAGTGATGTGTTTGAAATGTTTAATTTCACAAAAGGGCCATTATCTCAGCTTCTAGAAAAAAACTGCTCTTTTTTGTTAAATCAAGCTATCTTCTCCGGCTGATAACGAAAGAACGGAAAATGATATCAATAAACCTGTTTTTGCTGATGATAGAAAAGAGTCTCATCGTTCTTTTTGCGTGTTCATTGTTTACATAGTAATATCACACAATATTCTGTGGGCCTCGAGAAATCACTGAAAAAAGCTCTGAAACTCTGGCACTGGGAGCGTCCGTTCTCCAAAAGTGGCTGGCACTCAATGAGTTAATAGAAAAAAAATAAAAAACAAAATTTAAAAAGAAAAATAAACTTTTCTCATTTTCTGGGAATTACAATTGGCCTACATGTGGTCCCTTCCTCTGGGGTGTGTCACTCTACCTCTCTCTCTCTCTCTCTCTCTCTCTCTCTCTCTCTCTCTCTTCCTCTCTCTCTCTCTCTCTCTCTCTCTCTCTCTCTCTTCCTCTCTCTCTCTCTCTCTCTCTCTCTCTCAACTGAGATTTGTTTTTAACCCTTTCTCTCCTCCCTAGTAGGCTTTAACGGTTTTAACAACAAAACATTCTAAATTGAACCCCAGCTCACTTCCTGTTGCAGTGTTTGCTAGTACAGTAGAGCAGGACTAACAGGACCAGAATCACAATCAGCTTTATTGGCTAAGAATGTAGAAATACAAGGATTTTGACTCTGGTATACGTTGTTGCTCTCAATGTAGGCCTACAGGGGGAAAAACGTATTGCTGCTGTCAATGTAGGCCTACAGGGGGGAAAAGGTATTGCAAACAAGCTAAAACAACAAACAAGGACATTGATCAAAGGCTGACTGACAATTCCATGAAAACCGTCTCTATAGACGGTTTTCACCAGAGCGCAACCCCACAGCACTTCCTTTTTCTCAGCATTCGGCAAACTGCAGAAATATTCACTCGACATCGTTACTTTTGTTTTCGCTGCTCAGCTGTATAGACGGTTTTCACGGAATGGTCAGTCCTGCACTTGAATGTTTTTTTTTCTTTTATGTCCATAGCAAACACTGCAACAGGAAGTGAGCGGGGGTTCAATTTAGAATGTTTTTGTTGTCAAGTTAAAACCGTCTATAACGACCCCCCGTGTTGTTCACAAGTGTAAAATAATCCCTCATAAATAAATCCTTTATTTTAAAGTGATAAACCAATGCTTAAAGAAAATGTAGTTCATATTTACTCTTTAATCAGAATCCTTTAATTGGTAAATATATTTGCACATTTAGCTGAGTGGATGTTTTGTTAAAAGAAAGAATAAAACAATTTAACAGATTAAAAACAGTACATAAAGAAACAGTGGATAAAACAATGTATAGAAAGTAGTATATGGAAAAGTTTACTGTTGTATTTTCATCAGTGATATGGTGTGGAAACCCTACGCACACACACACACACACACACACACACACACAAAGCCAGACCCGGGCATTATCCGCCCAGGGCGCCAGATGCGGCCCTCATGATGGTTCTGCCTGGCCCGGGAGGTCTAATGGTGCATGTCCACTTGTCCGGGTTTTTGCACGCGTCCCATACATTGTGTATTGGAGACAACTGTGCAATGCATTGTGGGGCAGACGGGGAGTTCCAGGAGCCGGGAGCAGGCACTGCCCACCTGCTCATTTACATAAAGTATCGAGTCAGATACTTGATGTAAATCAGGTCCGTGCCCCGCCCCTCCCCCGCCTCCTGAACTCATGTCTCATCTTTTAAACCCAAAACAAAGGCACAGGGAGACACAGCATGATGGCCTATAGGCATCACATGTGATCACAAACACATTTCACTGACTGCTTTTCATATAGGAAGAGAACGTTTCAAATTTGCCGCCATGTTTTTTTTTGCTTCAAACCGTGGAGGACAGCCCACAATGGAGAATGCGTTGTTCATCCAATCACGTGCAGCAAGCAACAAACATGGAGCCCTTAGCCTGATATTCAGACTGAATAGAGCACTGCAGGAACCCAGAAGTATACTTCCGGGTTCGTAAGAGGAAAAGTGAATGAGGTTTTAGAATGAGGATTTCACTTAAATGCATAAAATAAGGTCTGTGGTTAACAAAAGTTTATGGAAATGCGAATTTGGGTTCAGCAGGATAATCTTCACAAACGTGTTTGTAGTTTCTTTCTCATGGTTTTTGTTTGGTTTGTTTTGTAACCTTGTTTTAAGAAACCCAGCAACATTGTTTTAAACAGCTAAAAATAGCATAATATGGGACCTTTAATCATTTTGACATTTTGTTCAGTTGTGGCTTGAAAGCGATGATATTGATTAGTGTGTAGTTTACAACTACCACATTTAGTAGCCAAAGCAGAGATAGCCTGTCTGTTTCTGTTGTGCATAACTAGCTATAGTGCATGACTGACAACAGCGTTAGCCAATCAGTGCCCTCGGCGATGCCAGACCAAAGAACAGCCAACTTCACAACTGTGGAGTGGGCGGGACTTTGAAGGTCTGGAGCCAGGCTATCGAGACCCTCCCACAAGTGTACAATTTTGTGGGAGTGGGGCGGTACGGTGTTAAAAAGCCCAGACAAGAGGACATGCACCATAAGACAAAACCACATCATTTACTTATAAAGATAGAAACATCAAATGAGATGATCTAAATTGGCTTTTATTTTGAATCGCTTGTCTGTCATGAATGTGCTTCTTCCTGAATAAGTGCACAGCACGTTTTCTATCATTTAAAATGAGAGGTTACGACTTTACCAAAGAAAAAGACCCAACAACAATCTGGGTTTCTCATTTGGCCCCCCAGGAAAAAGATTTACCCTCCCCTGTTATAAGCATCATATCTACTATATCTACTAAATACTTTAAGTGGTTCAGAGTTTTAAAGCTGCACTAGACTTTTTATTTAACTCATTGAATGCCAATGACGACAGCTGTCGTCAATTCAAATACTGACGTAGAGTGCCAAAGACGACGATTGTCGTCAATTGCGTTTTTTGACGGTGGGACGTGGATCAATCCCTGATACATCTCTGGTACAACTATTGTAGCTATTGGAGGTCTATAACCTATTTTACAGAACCCTTAGGTGGCGACAGTGCTCTCCACATAACAGAAAGGCAAGGAAAAAACAAAGAAGAAGTCGTTATGGAAACGGAAATCGCATCGCATCCGTATGCATCGATATGCTGAAGCACGTTACTGCAGCTGTGCCTGCAGCAGCCAATCTGCTCCCACAATTGAGCCGCTCCGTGTCGGTTGCGACAGCACATCCGCACATCCACACCGTGGAGTTGTTATTATTCTCAACTGGAAGCATCGTTGCCGGTGACAAACACACGCGGAACGCTGTAAAAAAAACTGGATGTTGCGCACCCTTCACTGTGCGCACAGCAAACTCAGCAGAGAGCCACCACAGACAGGAGGAGGAGTGTGCAGTTGAGGCGAGGCGAGGCGGGGCGGGGCGGGGCACGCAGAGCAGCACGCAGAGCAGCACGCAACACCCAGACAGACCCAGGCAGCAGGACAGGATTGACAAACGCAAGCCAGAATATCCGATGCCCACCAGCAGCAAATCAAGACCAGCAAGAAGCTGCAACCAGCAGCGCACGC
>NC_139638.1:7695197-7767697 GCF_964638095.1 Poromitra crassiceps | reverse complement strand
CACCTGTATTATAGAGATATACAGTATGGCCACTGAAATTGAGCTAACAGAACTAAAGTGAGATCCACTAAACTAAACTTCACCGAACTTTATTTATCTAAATGAAACAAAACAAAACAAAGTGAAACTGAACTAAATTGAAACTGCCTGGCCAGTGTTTCACTGGTCAGTGTTCCACTGGTCAGTGAAACGGTAAAGTCAGACCTTGCTCTGCAGTGCCCCCACGTTGCTCTGGAGTGCCCCCACGTTGCTCTGCAGCGCCCCCTGGTAGCTCTGCAGTGCCTCCACGTTGCTCTGCAGCATCCCTTGCGTGCTCTGCAGTGCCCCCACGTTGCTCTGCAGCATCCCTTGCGTGCTCTGCAGTGTCCCCTGGTTGCTCTGCAGCGCCTCCACTTTGCTTTGCAGCGCCCCCTGGTTGCTCTGCAGTGCCCCCACGTGGCTCTGCAGCCCCCCCACTTTGCTCTGCAGCATCCCCTGGTTGCTCTGCAGTGCCACCACGTTGCTCTGCAGTGTCCCCTGGTTGCTCTGCAGCGCCACCACGTTGCTCTGCAACACTTTCAGGTTGCTCTGCAGGCTCGTTGTCTCCTGGCTGTTGTTGAAGATCAGAGGAATCTGAGAGAGAGAGAGAGAGAGAGATGTCTATTCACGCTTGCTGAAATTATTGTATGTCAAGAGCAAAATTACTTTTTTCCATCTGCAACATTGAGTTGGACACACAACTGTTTTGAAATACATGTAACGTCCTCTGTAACCCGGGGTATAAACCAGCCTGGGCTGCTTAATCTGGTCTGCTACACCTGTATTATAGAGATATACAGTATGGCCACTGAAATTGCGCTAACAGAACTAAAGTGAAATCCACTAAACTAAACTCCACCAAACTTTACTGATCGAAACAAAACAAAACAAAGTGAAACTGAACAAAATTGAAACTGCCTGGCCAATAAGAGATCTGCTCAGTGAAGCGGTAAAACGTCAGTCGGACCTTGCTCTGTAGTGTCCCCACGTTGCTCTGGAGTGCCCCCACATTGCTCTGCAGCGCCCCCTGGTTGCTCTGCAGTGCCCCCACGTGGCTCTGCAGCGCCCCCTGGTTGCTCTGCAGTGCCCCCACTTTGCTCTGCAGCGTCCCCTGGTTGCTCTGCAGTGCCACCACGTTGCCCTGCAGTGTCCCCTGGTTGCTCTGCAGCGCCACCACGTTGCTCTGCAGCGCCACCACGTTGCTCTGCAACACTTTCAGGTTGCTCTGCAGGCTCGTTGTCTCCTGGCTGTTGTTGAAGATCAGAGGAATCTGAGAGAGAGAGAGAGATAGAGAGAGAGAGAGAGAGAGAGAGAGAGAGATGTCTATTCACGCTTGCTGAAATTATTGTATGTCAAGAGCAAAATTACTTTTTTCCATGTGCAACATTGAGTTGGACACACAACTGTTTTGAATACATGTAACGTCCTCTGTAACCCGGGGTATAAACCAGCCTGGGCTGCTTAATCTGGCCTGCTACACCTGTATTATAGAGATATACAGTATGGCCACTGAAATTGCACTAACAGAACTAAAGTGAATCCACTAAACTAAACTTCACCAAACTTTACTGATCGAAACAAAACAAAACAAAGTGAAACTGAACAAAGTGAAACTGAACAAAATTGAAACTGCCTGGCCAATAAGAGATCTGCCAGCGGTAAAACGTCAGTCGGACCTTGCTCTGTAGTGTCCCCACGTTGCTCTGGAGTGCCCCCACATTGCTCTGCAGCGCCCCCTGGTTGCTCTGCAGCGCCCCCACGTTGCTCTGCAGCGTCTCCACTTTGGTCTGCAGCGCCTCCAGTTTGCTCTGCAGACTCTTTGTCTCCTGGCTGTTGTTGAAGATCAGAGGAATCTGATTGGTCAAAATGGCGGCAGAATGTGAGGACTGCAGTGTGAAAACTGGAACAGAGACAAACAAATTGCCAATGAGTTACATTTCAGTTCAAATTCATACGGTATGAATTTGGATTTTAACAGTATATCTGTACAACAAATATGAATGTATTAAGTTGAGTCCTGTTTCATACTCAATACTTATTATTGGAACCAACTAATGATGTGCCTCTTTATGCTATCAGTGATAAAGCAACAGATGTATGAAAATGTTTCAGTTCTACCTTTATAGAAAAGGAGAATAATCACTCCGGTCAGCAAGATGAGGTAAGCGATATTCACGTGTAAGCAGCACTGTCTTTTTGGCCACTTCGACTTCACATCTGAAACACAAACAGAAAACGACAATAGAAAACAGTAGAATATGTGTCGTGCAGGAAACTCAACCCGAGGCTCTGGAGTAGTGATACTCAACTTGCAGGCCCCTTGTGTGGCCCGCGATGGAATTGCATTTTTTTTTTACAGTGCACCTGAACGCAACATGCAAGATACCCGCTGAATAAGTGTTCAAATGTTCATGTCATTCTGGCCAATACTGCCCTACAAATCATAACCGCAGTAACTACGCCAACACTGAAACTGAGAAAAATGGCTTTAAAGTTTTTTGACTGTCCAGCCAAATGAGATATAGGTTGAAAAGTGGCAATGCGCTTATTAAATATGTATACGTTAAAGTATTTTTTTGGGGCAAAACAATTATCAATTACTTGACCTATGACCCCAGAAATGCAGATACGGCACTCTGTCTGTGTATTACCTTAAACAGATGTGTAGGTAGTACAAGGGAAAAGCGCAGTAACTACAATCTAATGTGCTTCTCCTGTCTTGTTTTTCATGAGACAATTGTAATTGGTTTTGATTTCGATACCACATCATATCTGTATTTAATTGTTTTATTGTTTACATGTTTAAAACATTTAAATGGATGAGTAACAGATACATTCAGGGAATCCTGAAGTCAGTTGATGTAATCTTCACCACTGGTGTTGCTTTTTGGTCATCATTCTGACACGATTGATTAATGAGCACAGTTGTTTTATTATCTTAATTTAGAACAGGTTTTCTTTACAAATCAGATTGATAATTCATACAAGAACATATACAGTATATTACATAGCATATTAAAATTATTTTGAATAAAATGAATTACAGACTGAGTCTGAATGCTGATAATTTATGCAGCAATTAAAAAGATTGTCCTGATGAGGTAGGATAGTGATACCAAACAGTTATCACTATCTACAGCCAGATTAACACTTCCCAGTGGAGAACACAATTCCCTTCTTTATTGGATGATCTCTTATGGATTATTATCTAGGAATACAGCATTTACGATTTTAAAGACACTGAAGACTCATTCATTAACAATTTGGACAGCTGTCAGTGCGCTCTCATATTGGGAATTGACTGGATTAACTAAACAGATTGTGCCATTATGAGTGATTGATATGTTGGGCTGTGTTATGGAAAGAGCGGGAAAATTGCAGTAACTACAAAATCCAACCAAAAACCAGTCTGAACCACACCTCAAAGTGTAGTTACTGCATTTATCTCTGTTTAAGTCCAACTGAAGCTCTGTGAAAGCAAATCAAACTGCAGTAAGTGTAGTTACTGCAGTTGTGTCTGGTTCTTGGTTGTATTTCGTAGTTACTGCAACTTTTATACTCTGTTTTCTCAAATATAGAGCAAGACTGAACTTAGAAAATTTGTCACATGATAAAACAGATATCTAAAAGTTCAATTTCAATAATAACTCAATTTTGACCAAAATTGTAGTTACTGCGGTTTTGATTTGGAGGGCAGAATACTCCACTTCTGTTATAGCATTTCAGTCTGGAATATGGAATATCTTTCAATAATCTATGATTTAGCTGCTAAATTGTCAAATACCGCAGTCTGCTTGCTACCCAGGCACTTATGTATGTACTTAACCTAACTAACTTAAAGTGGAACTTACCCCCCAAAAACATTTTTTCAGCTTTTAACCAATATATATGACTTTGAGGGTGGTGTGTGAAGAATTCTGGTCAAAATTTCCACATTTGAGACCAAACTGTTACCATTGTACCATTTGTATCATTTTCAGCCGCATAAGTGCCCTCTATGGGTTGAAACCTGCTTTTTTGTGCACTAAAATGAATGGGAGATTTGGTACATCGTGACGTCATGGTGGGGTTAGCACGTGCATCTTGGTGCATCTCCAAAGCCTATAAATGTAGGCAAGACGGAAAAACACTAAGGAGCCCTAATTTAGTTCACATTGGGGCAATGGACCCCCATATGATGAGATTTGGTCTCTCAGATGCAAATCTTTTTTATTTTTTTTATGTAGCCTAGATATGATTTTGTCCAGAATTCCATATATATTAGGTTGAGAGATAACAGAGAATCCTGGAATGCTCTCAAGGACCACTGGTGGTCACCGGACCCCACATTGAGAACCACTCAACCATTTTGATTGTGCAGAGAGAAGAGAGAGAGGACTCTTCTGTGCCCCTTTTTCACAAAAGCAGCCTACAGCCTAAAATGTATTTTCCTGGTTCACTTTTGACAGGGAGGAGAAGGCATGGTGAAGTGACACTCACCTCCGACTTATAGGCTACTGAGCTGCTGCTGCTGCACTGATGCTCTGCCCGCCTGTCTGTGACAAGCGGCTTGTCCAGTCGTATGCAGGGGTTCGCGCAAACAGATGCGGGATTCCCGCAATCCTGTACCCAATTTCAGACACTGATTGTGCAGAAAAAATTGTGCAGAAAAATTGCACACCAGCGATTTTTGTTTGTGTTTGTTTGTGTTGTGAGGGCTATACAGAGCGCCCCAGGCAGGATGCTGTTTCGCCTGTACTGTATAGGGTGAGAAGCCGGGGTCTGAGGAGGAGGGAGGGGGAGAATGTTCTGCGCCCCGCTGCAGCTCTGCGCTCGAGAGGAAAAGCAGAGGTGCACTACACCCTTTGACAAGAATCACGAAAAAGGGAGAAACGAAAATTAAAAAGGGACTTCATGGCGGTGTATATGACAAGTTGGACATGGGAATAAGGTAGAGAAATCTCCCATTGTGACTACATGAGCGTGTTGAGAGCGGGGGGTTTGTCCTGACTGTTGTGCTGTGCTGCGATAACGAGGCTCGCGTCACCAGGCTCTTTTAACGAAACTTACAGACACTGCATACACTACATGGGAGTCAATGGAGTCAATTTCTAGTTCGCCACTGAATGACCAAATTGGTATAACTTTCAACCATTTTGAGCAACGTTGTTTCCATACAGGCCACCAGCGTTGGCTAGTTGTTGATATTTATAAAGATTTTGTAGCTCTCATAACTTTGTCTTGTGATGTTTTGGGGAAACTGCGGGGAAACTGTCATGGCGTCGATTTCCGGGGAAAAAATCCTCCAGCCAAAGAGTATAGTGAGACAAGAGGAGACGTCATTTCTTGGTTTTTCCCATAGGTTTTTTCAAATCAAGCAGCATGCCATTTTGTTACATATCTGGGGGGGTAAGTCCCCCTTTAACCCCTTCTAAAGGCACCTATTTCTGAAGAAAATGGTGAAAACGACATACCCAAACTAAAATGCTTACTGTGGCTGAACCGCTAGGGATACAGACAACTGCCTGACCATTTCTGAAAGGTAAGACTTTGAAGTTTCTGTTCCAAGTGTCAGAATGACTCTATGTCTTACTCACCCTGAGTAACACCAGCTCAAACACAGTGGTTGATTCTCGCCTAGAATAAAAAACACTTTTACAGTGTAAACAGTTACCTGTGGTTGTTGGGCCCTATTCTCCCACAAGCCTTCGGCGCTAAAACGGGCCTTAAACGCAAAAAAACGTGCCTTGCGCCTGTTTTGGGACGATATCAATATGGCTTTAGGCTGCCAAATGCGCTTTAGGCCGAATGGGCGTGGCGCAGCCCCAGAATGGGCCAAAGTGGGCGTGTCGGCCTTAAATCTCGGCGTACTGATATCTTGGCACCTGCCTTAAATTTAGCGCTTTGCGCCTTTGAAAACCAGGCCTATTCACTGCGCCAGTGCACTTGTGCCTCTCCCCTGTCACCCTTCTCTGTCTCTCTCTGAAACCAGGCGTATTCAGTGCGCCAGTGCTCTTCTGCCTCTGAGTCACCCTTCTCTCTCTCTCTCTGACTCCCTCGCTCAAACAGACACAACACATAGCAGCCACGCAGCACCCAGCTTCCCATAGGAAATAGCAGTTGTAAGTTTACTGCCTGTGAATGTCCACTCCCAGCATGCAATTGGGTCCTCCATTTCGCTACTAAATAGAGCCGAAATAGATATAAAAGGTAGATCTAAAATAATGTGTAATGGTAAGACAACCTGCAATTGTCGAACATTTCAATATTGGACCAAATAAAACATGAAATGAAACACCACCCTATGTGAAACATATATGTCCTCTTGAGCCTATATATACCCTGTGTGGATTTAACGTGATTTAGGTAAGTGACAGCGGAACGCGCTTCGGAAGCTTCTACTGTCATCTGCTATACTGTGATGTGCGCTCCAATAACTTCGCCCTACTCCACATTTAGTTTTACAATAAAAACACATTTATGCAATGACTTTACATAATGTAGGGTATATTTATGTGCATCATTCTACCTGCAGCAGGGGAGAGAAAACGATATCTTTCTGGACAAACTTTCACCAATCTAATAGGCTATATTTTTCTAGCTGATGCGTTTAGTACATTATTTTCACTTTGATCTTGCTATAGTGTAGCGTATTTACATGCTTGCAGTATTGAAACTGCAGTTAGATTGGTTTGAGAAGCATAATAATATGGAATAATAGCCTATAATGCAGACAGACAGGCTGGATGAAGAGAGGGGGGGGGGGGGGGGGCAGAGCGTTTGGCTTTCGTCTGGTTTTGCGGGATCACTGGAATTGGAGCTAAAAAGGCAAGCGTGCGATTCGTTTATTGCACTTATCCAATGAGCATGACGGTGCATAATTTTACGCCTAAAAGGCGTGGTTGTAATGCTTTGCGCTGCATCTAGCGCCAGCACGACGATATCAAGTGCGCCTTTCCACGCCCACTGCTTTGATCTGCGCCTGCCGCTCGGCCTAGAAACTGCGCCGATGCAACGATAGGGGCCGTTGTATTTATGGCTAGAAACCCAATGGAGACATAGCCACAGGCCTTACCACATCACAACTCAAAGGAGATGAAAAAATATCAAAACATGAGTATTTGGCAGTGGTTTTAGTAGGGAGATACCTAGGCTTTCGGATTTCCAAAAAGCCATTTGGAGACTCCAAATGGACACCTGGTAACCAAATGACTTTAGAGGCATATGATATATATATATATATATTTTTTTTCAACAATATCACATAAATTACTCATAAGAACAACTTTGTTGTATTTTAGATTTTTTTTGTTTTTTTTCAAATCTCTTAGTTACCCAAAGCCTCTCTAAAAGTGGCCAAAAGCAATTGTGATGTCATCAGTGATGTCATAAATCCTTCCTGGCTGAGGCTATAGAAATAGAAGAATAGAGTCAAACCAAATAACTTGAGTACAATTAGTTTTATTTACTCTTTGCAGGGATGTAAAGTCACGGAAAGTGAAAAAGGTTACAGATGCCAGGGCAGACATAAAACCACTCAAAAATAATCCTATGTTGGTATGAAAAAGGTGACTGTCACCTAGTGACTAGTTTGCATCCCTGTCTTTCAAAAAAGCACAATTGCACATAGGAACTGACTAATGTGCACACTATAAACGTGTACAATATAATAAAACACGTGTGCAGTATAATAAAAAAAAGTATTGCACCAAGCCCCCTCTCTCTATGACTCTGGCCACTATAATTCTGTGTCTGGGTGTACTCGATTTCTGCACAGAATGCAGTGTGGAGGCAGAGAGGAAGAGCTGAAACAGCTGCAGTACACTGTATTGTGCAGTGGTGGTAACCTGTGGTCCAGGTGTTCTGACAGGCCTCTGCCCTGCAAAGCTAAAAGGGGGTAACTCAATTTTTGTCAAAAATGAGTTTTTGTCATTTTTGGAACATTGAATATCTGCTTTATCATGTGGAAAAATATCTTGAGTCAATTGTTTTGTTTTTTGGAGAAAATAGGGGGTCATATTTACAGTAACTTCCAAAAGCCCTAGAAAAGCCAAGCAAGACTGAGGTAACATCAGTTACGGTTGTTTGGTTTGGTTTGACTGCACTCTGAATGCTCTGCCCTGCAACGCAAAAAGGGGGTAACTCACCAGAATGCTCAGGTTGAGTTGAGGTATGAGTTACATTACTGGGCAGGCCTAATGTCATGATTGTGACATCGGACCAATACCACCCCCACCCACACAGACACCCACACCACCCACATTAACTCCCAAGGTTGCCAGCTCATACGGCATTAACACCCTAACCCTTATACATTAACCCGCGAGGCACCTCATATGACATTAACCCCCAAGGCACCAGCTCATACCACATTTACCCCAGAGGCTCCAGCTCTTACAACATTATCCCCAGAGACACCAACTCATATGACATTAACCCCCGAGGCGCCAGCTCATATGACATTAACCCCTGAGGCGCCAGCTCATACCACATTAACCCCAGAGGCGCCAGCTCATACCACATTAACCCCGATGCGCCAGCTCATACAAATTTAACCCTAATGGTGCCAGCTCGTACAACATTAACTCCTGAGGCGCCAGCTCATATGACATTAACCCCCGAGGCGCCAGCTCATACCACATTAACCCCGAGGCACCGCGCATATGAAATTAACCCCGGAGGTGCCAGCTTATATGACATTAACCCCCGAGGCGCCAGCTCATACCACATTAACCCCAGAGGCACCGCTCATATTAAATTAACCCCAGAGGTGCCAGCTCATATGGCATTATCCCCCGAGGTGCCAGCTCATACAACATTAACCCTCGAGGTACCAGCTCATACAACATTAACCCCCGAGGCGCCGCGCATATGAAATTAACCCCAGAGGTGCCAGCTCATATGACATTAACCCCCGAGGCACCAGCTCATATGACATTAACCACTGAGAAACCAGCTCATAGAACATTAACCCCAGAGGCGCCAGCTGATATGACATTAACCCCTGAGGTACCAGCTCATACAACATTAACCCCCGAGGTGTTGCTCATATAAAATTAACCCCAGAGGTGCCAGCTCATACGGCATTATCCCCTGAGGTGCCAGCTCATACAACATTAACCCTCGAGGTACCAGCTCATACAACATTAACCCCAGAGGCGCCGTGCCTATGAAATTAACCCCAGAGGTGCCAGGTCATATGACATTAACCCCAGAGGCACCAGCTCATATGACATTAACCACTGAGCTACCAGCTCATACAACATTAACCCCCGAGGCGCCAGCTCATATGACATTAACCCCTGAGGTACCAGCTCATACAACATTAACCCCCGAGGTGCCGCTCATATGAAATTAACCCCAGATGTGCCAGCTCATACGACATCAACCCCCGACGAGCCAGCTCATACGACATTAACCCCCGAGGCGCCAACACACAGACACACAATGGGCCAACAAGAGTCCCACCAAACTAGGCTTTAAGGATGTGTAGCAGCCTGATAATCTAGTTATATTATATTTATACGTAAATTATATTAAACATAATTGTGCCATGAACATGAGACTTCATGTCTATGTTATCATTATTATCATATATACTGGTTTTATATAGTGATAAGCAACCAAATGAAGGATCAAATTGAAGTTACTGTCTTTTTGCTTGGCATCCCCCCTTATTATTTTGCAGACAATGCAAAGCCAAAGTAAGGTAACTTCCAAATAAGGGTCAAAGGTCAAGTTTGAGCTAAAAAAAATGTAGATAAATAACTACATTAAAACAACATATAATTAACACATTTCCAGTTTTCTTCCTACAATACAATTGGCTGGACAACAACAAAACTTTAAAGTCATTTTTCTCAGTTCTACACTCTGGCGAGTTACCCCCTTTTAGCTTTGCAGGGCAGTGTAGCTGTGGTGGCTCAACATCTGCATCATCAACATCATGCCATCCGCAGTAGGAGCATCGGGGGTGGTGGGGACAGTAGGATCAGCAGGGGAGGTAGAGGCCAGTGGGGGCCGACGCTTCCTCTGTGAGATGTCTCTGGCACCCAGTCAATGTCTCCACTTCTGCTTCACAAAAAAAAATCATAGTAAACAACCATTCACCATTTTATGGAGTGCAGGGAAAGACTGCATTTTGAATAAAATCCCCCCACCCCCCTATTGCCAGGTCTCCACTTCCCTGCCTACCCCCACCCACCCCCACATCCAGATGAACCATTTGAATGCAAATAGACACCCATCATCTTACACTAGTCAAACAATTATACCAAGATAGATTAGAACTGTGAACACTCCAACATAGCATTCATATAAAGTAATTGACTGGCTGGAAATTATTTATTT
The DNA here is from genome assembly GCF_964638095.1 of Poromitra crassiceps. NCBI lineage: Eukaryota > Metazoa > Chordata > Actinopteri > Beryciformes > Melamphaidae > Poromitra > Poromitra crassiceps. The sequence continues at coordinate 7,757,350 of NC_139638.1, read as the reverse complement.
ATTTGTTTATTTATGTATTTATTTGTTCAGTGTTATAAATCAGGGTAATGAAAATAAGTAGCCTACCATCAATGTGAATATGTCCCACACATTCACATGCCATTTTCATTATTGAATAATATCATAAGACATTTTGAAAATGCATGTATACTCACCGATCGAGCATAGGATCAAACCATCTTCTTCCTCGAGTGCTGCTAATATTTCTCCTGCTGTCTGTCTTGCTCCTGCTGTCAGAAGTGCAGGGGCTCAGACGTGACGAGTCGCATTTGCCAGAAGCTCCGTCAAAACGGTCGATTTTATCTGTTTTTAGTTGCATCCCTACGCTACACTTGTAGTTGGTGATAGGTCTGTCTGTCTATTTTAGCACGGTGAAATATTTTTTACGATCAGATGTTTGGTCTTTAAGTTTTAACCTTTTTAAAGTCTTCCGGGTCTCGCTGTTTGCCATACCCACCGCTGCTAGCCGGTTAGCCTAGCTGCTAAACGACCATCACAAACTTCCTCGATCCAGGATACCACAGCCATCTAACCTTACCGGAGGCTTTTCAAACGCAGCAGGCCCAGTCTTTGGGCCTGTGCCGGTAAGTCTCCTACCATACCAGACCTCCCGTGTATCTACTTTCCGCTGTGGCCTCCCGTTTGTGGAGGCCTCGCGAGTAAGTGTTGCCCTGATACTGCTACCCGTCTGCTGAAACATCCTGGAAAACATCATTACTTGTCATATTGCCCTGTTACTGGCCATAGTGTGTTTTCCTTCACAGCTGAAACACCACCAAACCTCCATAAAGCATGCCACCCACCTCACCATCCAGTTGTGACAGCTGTCATCGCCTGTCCCAGAGGGTGGCGGTGCTCGAGGGGAGAATCTCCGTCCTGCACCAGATCGGGGATGAGGAACGGATTATGGACTCCCTTCATGCCGAGTGCGCTACTATCCCCTCCGCAGTCGCTGTAGCTGAGATTTCAACCGACTCCGTGGTCTCCGTGGGTCCCCCTGGAGCCTTCCCTGCCCCCGGAGCCCTGGACGTAACTGTCTGTTCCCCAGTCGTGTCTGCTGCTCTGGCTGTGAACCGCTGGGAACAGCGTAGAGGAACGAGGCTGACCAGCTCTACGCCTGACCAGAGAGAAGCTTGGACTCCTGCCTGCAGCGGTAGCCATGGTGGGAAGCTCCTCTCTCGTCCGATTCCACCGGGACTCCCCCAACTGTCCACCAGCAATAGGTTCTCAGCTCTGGATGAGCTGACCTTCCCTCCTCTGACCAGGGGTCCCTCCCCCCCCCCAAAGTTGAATGCCCCGGCGTCATCGTCCACCACTCCTGCCGCTCCTAGTCTCCGACGCTTCCCCGCTTCGGTGGCGTTCACCCCCCACCCGATGTTCAGCCCCCCGGCTCTGCTGTCCGCTCCGGTAAAAACAGACTCACGTAACGCCCCCCCTCCACCCGCCAACGCTCGAGCGTCACCCCCACGTCCCCTCTTCCCTCCATCCTCGGTAATAGTTGGGGACTCCATCATTAGAAATATCCGCTTCTTCAACGCCACCACTCTCTGTTTCCCTGGCGCCACGGTCCCCGTTATTCTGGGAAAACTCCAGGAGCTGGTCCCCTCACTTCCCACTTCTGTTAAACGCATCATAGTCCATGTGGGGTCAAATGACACCGCTCGTCGTCAGTCTGTGCAGACCACAGCTGATTACAATGACCTCATGGAGTTGCTAAACAGCTGCGGAAAATCTGTCTATATCTCTGGTCCCATCCCTACTATGGCCCGTGGAGTGGAGCGCTTCAGTAGGATTCTAAGCCTCCACACCTGGCTAAAATCCGCCTGTAGTGCTGCCAATATTTCTTTTATCGACAATTTTAACTTGTTTTGGGAGCGCCGCTCATTCTTCAAATCCGACGGTGTCCACCCGAATCGCCTGGGTAGTCACATGCTAGAGGCTAATCTACAGCACGCTGTCCACTCTGAAACGTGCCCCCCACGTGATTGACTATCGACGTCACGCGTAGCAGAATCCCCGGAATTTCCTTCTTCTTCACCGTTGCCACTTCAGCCCATTACATCCAGTGCTAGCGCCCCCGTATGCCCCTCCGTGGTAATAACACCTACAGCCCTTCTAATTGATTTCCCCATTCTACCTGTGATTTCTGTTAGATGCCACGGTGAAAGAGCAAATAGAGGTATTCATTTGAACAATCTAGCACCTGTTCCTCTATCAAAATCGGTATTAACCTCAAATCCTGATGACAGTCTGACTTCTCCAGTCAAAATATGTCTGTTAAATGCTCGCTCAATAACAAATAAATCCCACATTCTAAATGACTTGTTCACTAGGGAAAATCTGTCATTCCTGTTTATAACTGAAACTTGGCAGCGTGATTTGGAATTTATCCATTTAAATGAATTATGTCCTATAGATTGCTCTTTTATTGGGACCCCACGCCTGTCTGGACGTGGTGGTGGTCTGGCAACTATACGAAAGAACGAGTTATCATGTGAATTAGTGAACACTGAATCTTTCTCCACCTTTGAATCACAGTTAACCAAAGTGGGTCGTTTAAATCCGTTTTATTGTGTTTTCATTTATCGTCCCCCTGGCCCGGCTGGTCCATTTCTTTCCGAGTTTTCTGATTTCATGACTTCAATTATAGGAAATCAATGAAAGTGTGGACCCAAGCAGCTCAAAAGGCAAAAGTATTCAAATGGAAAAACGGTGGAGCTACTAGGAGTATTTTTATATAGCAATATTTAATGCGAAGTAATATATCTGTGTACAGGCAGTTACAAATCAGAATATATCTTCAAAGTTATACGGGCAGACAAAACGCAACGCGTTTCAACCACGTAGGTCTTCCTCAGGCTAACATTGCCTGAGGAAGACCTACGTGGTTGAAACGCGTTGCGTTTTGTCTGCCCGTATAACTTTGAAGATATATTCTGATTTGTAACTGCCTGTACACAGATATATTACTTCGCATTAAATATTGCTATATAAAAATACTCCTAGTAGCTCCACCGTTTTTCCATTTGATGACTTCAATTATTAAATACAATAGATTACTGGTACTCGGTGATTTCAATCTGCACATAAATGATATCTCAAATAATGTAGCATCTGAATTCAATTGTATAATGGAATCCCTCAACCTGAAGCAACACGTTTCTGGTGCCACGCACACTGGCGGTCACACATTAGACCTGGTTTTCTCACTTGGCCTGGACATCACAAATATTCACTGTGAAGACTTTTTGATCAGTGACCATCTTAGCATCCTCTTTAACCTCTCTATCCCCTCTGACCCCCCCTGCCCCAAAAGTTTGGTCCGTTCCCGTATAATTACCCAGGCTTCGGTAGACCAGTTCTCCGTTCTTTTTAATTTTGCTCTTCCCAGTGACCCTTGCGTGGATACTCTATTGCTGTCTTTTAACGATTACTGCCTCTCCATCTTAGACCAAGTGGCCCCTGATAAAGCTAGAGTAAAACCCATCTGTAACGCCACCCCGTGGATGACGGAAGACATCCGCCGTCTAAAACGCAGGTGTCCCAAAGCTGAGCGGCTGTGGAAAACCACCTTGCTAGAAGTGTATCGTCTGGATCTTAAAGAACTCTTAGTATCTTTTAATGCCTTGGTAAAGGACTCCCGGTCTGCATATTTTGCTAACCTGATTTCCTGCTCTAAAAATAACCCAAAATTTATTTTTGACACTATTAATAACCTGGTTGCTCCCCCTCCCTCTGCCCCCCCATGTTCCTCGGTTGCCGAATGCAATAAGTTCCTGGCCTTCTTTGTTGATAAGGTTAAGGACATAAGGTCTAGCATTCTTCCTAGCCCCTGCAGTCCGTTTACTAGCACTTTTAGTCGTCCCTCAACTTTAAACTCTTTTAATCCCATCAGTTTGGCTGACCTGGTGAAACTGATCAGCAAACTAAAACCGTCATCAAGTCCTCTGGATGTCATCCCTTCATCACTATTTTTCAAAATTCTACCAATTATTGGTCCTGTTTTACAAACTTATGTAAATTCATCACTGTCGTCAGGTTACGCCCCATCCTACGACAAGCACGCGTCCATACAGCCAATCTTAAAAAAAACAAACCTTGACCCCTCTGTGCCTAAAAACTATAGACCCATTTCAAAACTCCCTTTTTTATCTAAGATTTTAGAAAAAGTAGTCGCCCAGCAACTATGCACAACATCTACGACAAATTTCAATCTGGATTTCGGCCGGGGCACTCCACTGAGACCGCCCTGCTGAGGGTAACAAATGAGCTGCTTATGTCCACCGATGCTGGAGAGTACCAGATTTTAGTTCTCTTAGATCTCAGTGCCGCTTTCGACACTGTGGACCACCTTATCCTGATCGATAGGCTTCGTGACTGGGTGGGCATTTCAGGCACTGCCTTAGACTGGTTTAGGTCTTTTTTATCAGGTCGCAGCTTTAGTGTACAGATCAATAATTTTGTCTCCTCTTCCGCTCCCCTGTTCTGTGCGGTCCGACAGGGATCGATCCTGGGGCCTGTCCTATTTGGAACGTATATGCTTCCACTGGGGAGACTAATCCACAGTTTTGATATCTCATATCATTTCTATGCTGATGATATCCAGCTCCGCTTCTCTTTCAAACCAAACGAGTTAGATCAGATTTCCAGACTTCTAGACTGTATTAGTGCGATCAATGCATGGATGGCTGAAAATTTCCTGCAGCTAAATAAGGACAAGACCGAGGTGCTCATTATCGCTCCGGATAGTGTCACATCCACGATAAAAAATAGGATTGGCCCTCTCTCCTCCGCCGTCCGCCCTAGCCTACGTAACTTAGGGGTCTTTTTTGACCACTCTCTTTCACTAGACGTCCATATAAAACAGCTCTCTAAAAAATGCTTTTTCCACCTACGAAATATTGGCAAACTTCGATCCACACTCTCTATTCCTGAGATGGAAATGTTGATTCACGCCTTTATATCGTCACGATTAGATTACTGCAATGCTCTTTTCCCACTGCTCAGTAAATCCGCTCTACGCCGCGTGCAGGCCATTCAAAATGCTGCCGCGCGCTTGCTCACCAGGTCAAACAGGAGTTGTCACATCACCCCGGTACTCAAGTCACTTCACTGGTTACCTGTTGCCTATAGATTCCAGTTCAAAATCATCACCCTCACCTACAAAGCACTACACTCTCAGGCACCTGTTTACATATCGGACCTACTTCACCCCCTTACTTCTGCTCGTTCCCTCAGATCTAATGATCTAAACCTGCTTCAGGTTCCTCGGACACGCCTCAAGACCCGTGGCGACCGAGCCTTTGAGGCCATGGCCCCTAAACTGTGGAACAGCCTGCCTCCGCCCCTTAGATCAGCTGTTTCCGTGGAGTCCTTTAAACGTCTCCTAAAGACTCACCTTTTTAGAGAGGCTTTCAAAGATTGATGCAGGTCTTGCCCTGCATCAATTGATTGTTGATTGTTGATTGTTGATGTTTTATTGAATGATGTATCTTAACAACGTGGTCCATTTGTATTGTGTAGTATATATGCAGTATTGTTTACTGTCCTGAACACTAAGTTCAGTGACCTCTATTTTTATTCTCGATTCTAATATTGTATTCTCTGTATTTTCTTTTGCTTTGTAAAGCACTTTGTGATTTCGGTCTGTGAAAGGTGCTCTATAAATAAAGTTATTATTATTATTATAATACTATCCTGATTCTGATTCAGAGAAATCGACATCACTGGAGCCTCCTCTACTGTGAAATGAGACTTTGTGCCAAGAAAATTAGTCTTCTTCTTTGCTTTCGGCATTGTAAATCAAATAAAACAAATCAGAAAAACCAAAAGAATTGTCTTTGACTTTGCTGTTGTTGTTGCCCCGTGCGCTATTCAAAACTCCGTGCGTAAAGTGAAAACGTTCTTTCCTAGACGCAGGCTGTAAATGCCCCTCCCCCAAACAAAGAGTTCGACCACTCGTTGGAAAGGTAATTTAATTCGCTACAAGACTGGTCAGTCAAATTTTAGCAATCTGCCATTGGATTCGATGAATATGACGTTTACGCAGAACATGCCCCCACATTTGTCAACATCCAACCAGAGCACGACCTGAGTTGACTGACAGACTGTGTAGCCAATAGAGCCCACAGCAAATTGCGGAAGACCTCGTTTTGTTCCAGAGAGTATCTAGTTTCCAAAATAGGTCGTAATTCGTCCTTCCGCCTTTGTCTTCACGGGAAACTAACAGGAAACCGAACAAAAACAATATCTTCTTCACGGATTTGCAAAGTAAGCAAATATGGTTTTTATTGATGATTGTCGCAGTTAGGATGTGGTGGTGACTAAATGTAATAGCTAGTTTTGTTCGTTAGACCCTTAGCTTCATTTTCCATGCAAGATTTACTATGAGATATCTGGTATGGTGGTGCGACACTGCACTGAACAGTAGTGATACTATCTCGCCTCGGGAAAAAAAGATCAGGACTCATTGTACAAATACATCTATAACTTCTGCTGTGTTGATCTGATCCGAAAAAGGAAGACATGGTTCGATGCGCAAGAGTCAGCCGATTCGTTTGGTATGTAGCATGAACAACATTGTTGAGAATTAACCACCTAATTCACCACGTTAATGACGGATGAACAGCAAAAAATGTAGAACGTAACGGTGACGTTACGCTACGCGAGAACAGTACCGGGATAACCTAACTAACTAACTATCCGGTGTGCACAACATTGTCAGACTAAACTCCGGCTGACACCCCAAAAACCTACAATCCGCCACAGAAAATTGTATATTGTTTGTTTATTAACTGGCCCCTGGCCTTCCATCATTTCACGAAAGTGGCCCCCGGGCAAAGCAAGTTGAGTATCCCTGCTCTAGAGCCACATGTGGCTCCTTTATGGGTGGTTGTGGCTCTTTTAAGTCTTACTTAAAATAAACAAATAAATACAAATATAATAAATAATTGGAGGAAGGGACTTTTTTGGATTGTGGCTCTTGCAAAGATTTTTTTGTGGACAAACGTTGCTATTTTACAATTTCGGCTAAGAAATTGTAAAATGGTAACGTATGTGTCTACAGCGGTGGGCGTGGTTTGGGCGTGTTTTACGGAGATTTTCTGTTTCTAACCCCTCCCCCTACTCTAATCCTAACCCTAAAATCTCAGAACGTTACTATTTTACAATTTTCGAGCCGAAATTGTAAAATAGCAACGTTGGTCCAAAACGTTGGTATTATACAATTTTCTGTGAGACTGTGTTGGAAGGGATGGTAAGGATTCTTCGAGGTATTAGTCGGTTGCCCAGATGTTACCGGGGAAACAGATTTAAGGGGTAACACTTAATAATAATAACGTTGTTATAAATCATTATTACACGGCCTGGTTGAATGCTCGATTCTGATTGGTCAATCATGGCAGTCAGCGGTCTGTGTAACACACCGCGCTGCTAGTCTGGATGTAAAAACCTCACTCCGACTCTTCCAGCGCAAACACACTTGGTGTTCCAGCTCCGGGAACAGCCCCAAAAAACAATTCTGTTCTGAAAACAGGCCGTCATAGTAAATGATAATAACCACGTCAGTCATATCAATGCACAGAGCTCACATCAGTCATATCAATGCACAGAGCTCAGGTCAGTCATATGCACAGAGCCCACGTCAGTCATATCAATGCACAGAGCTCACATCAGTCATATCAATGCACAGAGCTCACATCAGTCATATCAATGCACAGAGCCCACATCAGTCATATCAATGCAGAGAGCTCACATCAGTCATATCAATGCACAGAGCTCACATCAGTCATATCAATGCACAGAGCTCACATCAGTCATATCAATGCACAGAGCTCACATCAGTCATATCAATGCACAGAGCTCACATCAGGCATATCAATGCACAGAGCTCACATCAGTCATATCAATGCACAGAGCTCACATCAGTCATATCAATGCACAGAGCTCACATCAGTCATAGCAATGCACAGAGCTCACATCAGTCATATCAATGCACAGAGCTCAGGTCAGTCATATCAATGCACAGAGCTCACATCAGTCATATCAATGCACAGAGCTCACATCAGTCATATCAATGCAGAGTCATATCAATGCATATCCACCAGGACCTGACTTGGGCCGGCCACACCGCCGCTGTCGTCAAAAAGGCCCAACAGCAAATACACGGACTCAAGCGCCTGAAGAAATTTGGGCTAAGGAAAGAAATCCTCAGGGACTTCTACAGAGGCACCATTGAAAGCCTGCTGACTGGCGGCTTCACCACCTGGTACGGGAACTGTACCACCATGGACCACAGGGCGCTACAGAGAGTGAGACGCGCGGCACAGCACGTAACAGAATGTGAGTTGCCAGATCTGCATGAACTGTATAAACAGCGGTGCCTCAGGAGGTCCCTGAAGATCATCAAGGACACAAACCATCCCCACAACAGCCTGTTCTCCCTGCTACCCTCAGGGAGAAGATACAGGGTTCCGAAAGCACGCACAAATCACTTGAGGAACAGTTTCTTCCCGCAGGCCACGAGACTCCTTAACATACACAAATAGTGTAGTAGCCGCACTGTACCCTACTGTAGCTGCTACCATTACGTATGCCTAACGTTTAATTGTATGTTTAATAAGGAATATGCTATTTGCACCTGTATGTCAAATACGCCAAATTTAAAATGCAGAGTTTAATTGTATGTTTAATAAGGAATATGTTATTTGCACCTGTATGTCTAATACGCAGAATTTAAAATGTTTAAGCATGTCTAAAGTATGCACACGACATGTGCACCTATGTGCAGTGAATATGCCACTGTCTCTGACTTGTCTTATCACTATACTGCCTTATTGCTTGATGTGTCTCTTGCTGTTTTTGCACTCATAGGCTATGCCCTGTTATATTTGTACTATATTGTAAACGGAGTCCACAGCACAAGAATTTCACACGTGATACTTGTACCATGGAGTGACAATAAAAATCTTGAATCTTGAGCCCACGTCAGTCATATCAATGCGCACAACAAGGGAGTCCATTAAATTTTACACGTTCATTATGACACTGTTGCAAAAAAGTTAGCTAGCAACAGTCTGAAAATGGCAAGATAACGTTAACCTACCAAACACCTCTCTCTTGGATACTATTTGCTTTCTTCTTTAGAACCATCTCAGATGAATCCAGGTAATGTTATGTTTTTGTTTCTACCCGGCTGGTGTCTTAGCTACATGTAGCGGCATCATGCATGTCCAAGCAACGCTGGTTAGCAAATCAGTCTCCAGGGGTCTCATCTATCAAACCTCTCGTAGAATCCGTACTAACGATTCCTATGACTGTGTCCAAAAGAATGACTAACTTATCAGCTTGCCAGACTCTCCCAGCAAAGGGGCTGCTGGGAGAGTCTGGCTGGGGACGCTTTCTATTGTGGACTAGAGGGGAAAAAGGCTCTGTAATACCTTTACAGCCATCCACCGAAAGTACCATGCAGGCTGCTTCATTGCATAATCCACATCAATCGCTTTCAGTGTATGGTATCTGAGCTGCCCACTGTCTGCCCACTGCCTACCATAATTAGTTATACTATCTTATAGTATCTTATAGTTGTCTTTTATTCTTAAATATTAAGTTATGATGTATAAAGAACAGACTAGTACTGGCTTTTAACTAACAGAGAGAGGGGGACAACAGGATAGACATTCCGACTCCTTTAGGCCAGGGGGGAGAGAGTAGTAAATGTAGGGGGCATACAGGGAGGAACAAAAGGCTTGATTAGGATCAAGGGGAAGACAGGAGAGGTCACACCTTTACACACTCAAACGCAGGAAGGAGAGGAGCGCACATACGAACATGGCAGCTGTATTGTCTTAAGGGCAGAGAGGAGCAGGAGGGGGGCTCTGGGCTCAGAGGCATGAAAGGAAGGAGCAGAGGGGGGCCTTGAGGCAGAATGGAGATAAGCATTTGGTTAGCCTTTTGTTAGGAAGGGATCAAAGATGCCAGGATGAGAGCAGAGGTGAAGTGGAGACAAAAGGATACACACCCAGAGCAAGCGCACACACATCTTGGAGTAAACTTTTGATTGGACAGGGGGAGAGACAGAGAGAACAGTGAGTGGTCAGATAGAAGGAAGGGGTGGAGTCTTGAGAGGAGGAGCAGAGGAGAGGCATAGTTTATTTAAGTCGTTGCGCGCCAAGAAAAGACAGAGTATATTTTGATTTTCTCTCGGTGGCTATCTTTTCAGCCATCTTGTCCTTTGAATGCAGTCTATTTTCTTCAAATAAAACCTGTTTTTTTGAGACCTGAACATTCGCCTCTCGACCCTTTTTCTGCATACTCTTTTGAACACTTTTCCACACACCACTTGCCTTTGAGAGACGACAGTGTGTAGCAACAAGCTAGCGGCTAGCGCTGCTGTTGTTATTGTTTCAAAGGCAGCGGCGCAGGCATTTGAGCTTGGCAGATTCCACACATACAGCAGCAGAGGCATACAGATTCAACACGGGGGGTGTGGAAAGGAAATCCAAATATGGTTGCAGCCGCAGTCAGAGCGGGTCGGGGCCAATGCAGAGCTTGCAGGGAGCGGAATGGGATTTCCATCCGGCACCGACTGAAATGTCCACCATGCTGCTTCCACCCAGTCAGACTAACCTATCAGTGACGGCGCGCACACCTGCACGCAATTCCCTGTTACCAGCAGCGCAGCCAGGGGTGTAGGCCTGGTCCCCTTTAGTGAAGCCGTTGCATGTTAGATCGCCGCTCTGGCGGAAGGTGCCAGTATAGGTCACAAGGCCCGCCTCCCCATGTTAGTGGATGGGGAAATGGACAACCGAAATAATCACAGTACACGTCAGATAATTTTTTTCCAAAGGTGGTTTGTATCATTTTAGATAGTTATTATCATGCTTATGCCTGTGCAAGTGGTCATTTTTCTGATCAGTTTGTTTTTAAGTAGTTATTTGACATATAAAAAGGGATGATTGACAGCTGTGGCAGCCAGTCTCAAGCCGTCATTGGCTGGACAGGCTCTTCATATTATAGAGCTAGCGTTAGTTTTACATAGACAGGACACAGTACTGCTTGATCTGTTATCTACCAGACATATCGATGGACCGCAATAAAAAGAACATTGTTTTGAAAAAGGTGCGCGAGGAAGTAATGTTGGTTGGGGACTGAAGTAAGTTCAGTAAATATGTGTTTTATTAGTTACTCCAGCTACGTTATCGGTTATTTTAATACACAATGGTTTTAATGGATGCAGGCTAGCATTAGCCGCTTGAGTTAGCCGGCTGTTTTGCATTATTTGTCGGCTTAATATTACTATAACTTAACAACCGATAACGATAGCTGGAATAACACAATAATAGACATATTTTCAGAACTGACCAGATTGTCCAACTGACAGGAACGTTAACTCCCGGGTATAAGATGGGGCCTACACAACCACCAGCCATTAGCTAATCGCTAACGGGTTAGCGTTAGCTTAGACAAACAGATACTGGAGGTTTTGTTTTTGGTATTAAAGCAATACACGTTTTTATATGGATATCTCAGGGAAATGCTTTGACTGTGGGAAAGTTTGTTCTTCACAAGCTCCTCTCTTAGTAACGATATACCATTGGCATAAATAAGATATAGCTCAGGGATATACAGAGTCAGAGACGAGACCAGGCAGCCTGGCTCACGCACTGGACTAACGTTAGGTTGGCTGCCCTACCCACACTGTACCAGTACAACAACGTAGCCTCACGGTTAGATTTGTTAAACCAACATTTGCTCAAAAAGGAGTTAAATCATAAAGGTAATCAAAATGCCACGGAAACATTAGGCTAATCAACACCGAGCTGCAAACATCAGTTCATCCGATAATTTTCCCCTTAGCCTATAGCTCAGTGAGAGGCTGAGAGCAGCCCGGAGGTCTTACTTGTCTGGCTGATACAGCTCAATCTCCGATAACGAAAATCAGATTTTCGCACAGGCGTCATTTTGATAAACTGATCTCATAGTGGGAATCTTCCTGGTTACTTTTCACGAGACAAAAAATATTACAACTTAAAGTGCCATATTTACAGAGCTAGACTGTATATAAATACACAACGCACTGTGCGCAAATCTAGAAACAGCAGCTCTACATAAGAAAGTTCAGAGGGGCGGGCCGGGGACCTCACAGAGGTTCTAACTCAGGGGTGGCCAAACTTTTTTGGTTGTGGGCCGCATACAGAAAAATATAAGGAGTCGCGGGCCAAACAATATTAAGCGCGGCAGTTTTCGCGGCAAAAAAATTGGACCAGAAAACCCTTGTGCCATCAAAAATTGAATTTCTACCTAAATAAATATATGACACATAGTTTATTGATGCGCTCACCTATTACAATGGGTATTTCTGTATGTTATCAAATTTTATTTTCCTGTGCCAACAGGTTAACTCATTGAGTGCCAATGATGACAGTTGTCGTCAATTCGAATACTAACGTAGAGTGCCAAAGACGACGATTGTCGTCAATTGCGTTTTTTGACGGTGGGACGTGGATCAATGCCCGATACATCTCCTGTACAAATATTGTAGCTATTGGAGGTCTATAACCTATTTTACCGACCCAGTAGGTGGCGACAGTGCTCTCCAGATTACAGAAAGGTCCGGAAAACAGGAGGAAAAAGCCGTGATCAAAGAGAAACCGATGCATGCTGCAGCCAGAGCCATATAGATTGCTCTGTCTGCAGCTGAAGTTGTCTGCCGAACCGCAGTCAATCCGCGCACACAACTGAGCTCCTCTGCCTCTGTCTGTCTGTCTGCATAGCTTCTTCACACAATTAGCCGCCAGAAAGGCACCACCCGACGCTGAAGGGCCAAACCTTTCCCTGCAGTCTGGGTTGGCATTTCCTTGTCGCGCTGGGAGCCACCTGGTGCACACAAACGGAGCTAGACTCGGTGCGTGAGGCTGTGTAGTGTGGGGAGGAGTTTGCATGTGAGGGGGGGGAGGGGGGTGGGGCACGCAGGCACCACACAACGACACCACGTCACTACATCATAAAATATTATCTTCAGACTCAGTGAATGTGCTTGAAATGCTGCATTTCACAAAAGGCGGAATAACTCAGCTTCTAATTTGAAAAGTGTATTTTTGCTCAAAACAGCCTATCTTCTCCGGCTCATAACTAAAGAACGGAAAATGGGATCAATAAACTCTTTTTTGCAGATGATAGAAGAGAGTCTAATCGTTCGTGTTTGGTGTTTACATAGTAATATCACACAATATTCTGTGGGCCTCGAGAAATCACTGAAAACGCTCTGAAACTCTGGCACTGGGAGCGTCCGTTCTCCAAAAGTGGCTGGCACTCAATGAGTTAAGACAGAGATAATTTAACATAACATTAGTATTAAAAATTAATTCAGTATTTTTTTCTTTTTTTATATAAATAGACCATGTCAGGGTGCCCAAGTATAACCCATTTTCAATGGTTTTAAATTGAAAAAACGAAATGGGGGGAATCAGTTTTTTTGTTTTTGTTTTTCAGTTTCTTTTTCTTAATGTTTTTGTTTTTCCGTTTTTTCCCCCGTTTTCGTTTTCGTTTTCCGTTTTAAACTTTGAAACAGAAAAACGGAAGAACGTTTTTAGCAAAAAAAATAAATAAATAAATAAATAAATAAATCTAAATTCATGGCGGGCCACTTAAAAACGGGCAGCGGGCCGCAGTTGGCCCGCGGGCCGTAGTTTGGCCACCCCTGTCTAACTCAACGGAGCTACTGCGCAGAATCTGGTTCACTGATCTGGCAGGACTTCGGCTTCACTCGACCCTGCTGGGCGGAGATAGCCACGCTCAGTCCATCTTATTTATGTCGATGAGCGCAGCTGCCACAGTGATTACGCACGGAGATCTGCCCCATATCCCGTCCCCTGCATGTTCAAATCCATAATGGTCAATGCAAATCACCACATGAAGTTACAGCGCATATAAACCAGCCTGATTATCACTTCAAAAGAAAATGTAGAGACTGGCAACATGTTGCTGGCTGCAGTGAATGCAATGAGTAGGCTACGACAGAGGAAAAAAGAAAAAAGTGGTCCAATTTGGAGATGGAGGGAAAAAAAAGGGGGGATTTGGTCTGAGAATCAGAAGGTAATGTGTATTAGGTATAACATTGCACCTGAAACATCATGTAGGCTATTCGGCCCCTATCGTTGCATCGGCGCAGTTTCTAGGCCGAGCGGCAGGCGCAGATCAAAGCAGTGGGCGTGGAAAGGCGCACTTGATATCGTCGTGCTGGCGCTAGATGCAGCCCAAAGCATTACAACCACGCCTTTTAGGCGTAAAATTATGCACCGTCATGCTCATTGGATAAGTGCAATAAACGAATCGCACGCTTGCCTTTTTAGCTCCAATTCCAGTGATCCCGCAAAACCAGACGAAAGCCAAACGCTCTGCCCCCCCCCCCTCCCTTCATCCAGCCTGTCTGTCTGCATTATAGGCTATTATTCCATATTATTATGCTTCTCAAACCAATCTAACTGCAGTTTCAATACTGCAAGCATGTAAATACGCTACACTATAGCAAGATCAAAGTGAAAATAATGTTCTATGCATCAGCTAGAAAAATATAGCCTATTAGATTGGTGAAAGTTTGTCCAGAAAGATATCATTTTCTCTCGCCTGCTGCAGGAAGGATGATGCACATAAATATACCCTACATTATGTCAAGTCATTGCATAAATGTGTTTTTATTGTAAAACTAAATGTGAAATAGGGCCAAGTTATTGGAGGGACATCACAGTATAGCAGATGCCATTAGAAGCGCGTTCCGAAGCGTTCCGCTGTTACTTCTCTAAATCACGTTAACTCGACAAGGGGTATATATAGCCTCAAGAGGACATATATGTTTCACATAGGGTGGTGTTTTCATTTCGAAGTTTTATTTGGTCCAATATTGAAATGTTGACAATGGCAGGCTGTGTTACCATTACACATTAATTTAGAACTACCTTTTATATCTATTTTGGCTCATTTGGTGGCTATTTAGTAGCGAAATGAAGAAACACAATGCATGCTGGGAACTCAGAGAGAGAGAGAGAGAAGGGTGACAGAGAAGAAGCAGTGAAGGCAGAGAATAGGCCTGCTTTTCAAAAGCGCAAAGCGCTAAATGTAGGCCAGCTCCCAAGATATCACTAGGCTGGTATTTAGCGCCGACACGCCCACTTTGGGACTGCGCCACGCCCATTCGGCCTAAAGCGCATTTGGCAGCCTAAAGCCTATTGCTATCTTGCCGAAACAGGCGCAAGGCACGTTTTTTTGCGGTTAAGGCCCGTAATAGCGCCGATGGCCTGTGGGAGAATAGAGCATCTCTGTATTCACTTCTCAGTCAGCGGTGTGCCTCTCTTGCCCTCATCGCTACTGGAAAAGTGCACAGACACATTGATTCTCTGCTTAATTCTTTACCGATTTCTGCCATTAAAAATGATCTGTAACCTCTGTCATGTGCTCGCTAATTATAACGTGTGTCAAATGCAGTGCTGGGCAAGTTACTTTCAAAATGTAATATACTACATATTACTAGTTACTTTCATTTGAAAGTAATAAGTTACTTTACAATATTACTGTCTGTGTAGAGTAACTCGTTACCTATTACACTACTTTTGCATTACATTGACCAAAACAACAGCAGCAGCAGAATGACATGACATCACCGCCCCGGAACCATCCCAAAAAAGTATTTCAACCGCCATGAAGTCAGTGTAAACCGTCCAAAATTCTAAATGTTATTCTTTTCCTTTGTTATTGTCATCTATAGTGGTTATTTGCATAAAAACACAGTTTGAAATGATTGTATCTTTTTTTAAATATGTGCTTTGAGTAAAAAAAAATAACTCAATTTGTAACTTGAGTTACTTGACAAAGTAACTGTTATAATATTACTGAAATCCTATAAGTAATAAGTTATATTACTGAGTTACTGCTAAAAGTAATATATTACATGTAATATGTTACTTTTGTAATGAGTTACCCCCAACACTGGTCAAATGTCAATTATCTTCTGATCACCATCAATCAAAGAACTTGGAAGTGTAAATGTCGCATTTTGGCACTCACATCCCATTGCAATCGCGTCCATAACCTGACATCACCAACATGTTATTTGATAGCCTATTTTAGGCTAGATTTCTTTCTTCTTTTTATTAGATTGACATGATCATTTTGAGGATAAAGCAGCATCTCCCCAAGTCTGAGAAGACATCAAAGGTAGAACAATGAAAGGAAGGCTAGCCTATTGAGGGTTCGTTTCTCTTATGCCTTTTATTGGGCATATATATTTATGTAGGCTATATGGGGAAAAACAGACTTTATTGACACAGGAGAGATAGGCCTAATTCAAAACATATTTTTACAATGAATTAATAGGCTAGGCCTACATATCTTTTCCAAACACATTCACTACAAAGAACCATATCCGCTTGTCACAACAGAGGGAAACCGCGCACTTCAGTTGGACGGGCGGTCTGGCATTTTTATTTACATTTCCACAACAACCACAATAGATGTATTTTGGCTTTGGGATATAATTTCAATCATGAGAGACTGGTCGGTAAGGTTTAACAAGAGACTTTATTTAGCGAATGGCATGCATGGCAAGTACTTTGGCGTATGACTCCATTGTAAGGTGGCGCTCCTCTTGAGGCGAGAGGAGGGCATCTGTATGGGCTAGGATATAGAACCCCCCCCTGTGGGGGATTCTTTAGGAGTCAAGACCCCTTTGTGGTAGACTGGGGAGGTGGGTGAGGTAAAACGATGCTTCAGGGAAAGGAACAGCCATGATGCCAACCAGGGGCGTTTCTAGGTCCTGAAGACATTGGGGGCTTTAGGCAGGTACCCCAACGGGGTACCTGCCTTGGTTTTTCCAATCCGTAAATACCCATGTTGTGAGTCATTTGAGATGGATACAGAAGAACAAGATTAGTGGGTCTCGAGGTCCAGGGACCACCAGAGGTCCTTGATAGGGTTCTGGCGGGAGTCCACTTAGCAAATTTACATATTTTATTTTATTAAATATTATATCTCAATGGTACGAACCCCCCCAGTAACTCCTGTGAAGGTATTTTATTAAGGTACACGCTTCCTGTAAACCTAAATTCTGATGGTGCCGTTTTTGTATCATATGGTACTTTTATTTTGAAACTTAGAGTGGACGTAGTGATGTTATATCTACGCTACTTGACGTAAGGTGTGCTCACCGGCCGGTCGCAAAACACATGTCGCTCTTCAACCTACGGTTCTATCTAATCAAAAGCGCCTAGCTGGAATTGGGAACAACGTATTGTTTGTTGTAATGGTTTAATGAAGCAGTGATGTGTGGTTTTGTTTAATGTAACTGTGAAGTGAAGGCATTGTTATTGTGACAGTCATGCTAACGTTAGCTTCTATAGACATTGGAGTGGATGGCTGTGGCTTCATGCTGATGCTAGCGTTGTAGGTTGTATGGTTAATAATATTCTGTGTGAAGATATTTTCTGAGATAAATGGGCCTTGAGCATCAAGGCCCATTTATCTCAGAAAATATCTTCACAACTAAACAATTAAATAACATAAGATAATTTCATAGTTGTAGCTACTGTGATGCTGTGCATGTTGGCACATGTCATTTGTTTGAATAATTTCATAGTGAGATGATGAGCTCGTGTGGAGAGGAGGTGGTGAGGAGTGAAGCAGAAACATTATGTAATGACACACTATGACAATAGTAACTGATAATTTGGTCCTGCATAGCCTACTGATATTTTCTGTTTTTTTTTTTTAGAAAACTGTTTAGAACTCTGACTTAATGATTTTGCTTTATTTATTTTATTTTGTTGTTTATTTGATTGTCTGTTCCAATTTTGTAAATGTTTAGTCTGATTTTTTTGTATAATGTACTGATTATTAATGCCAGACTTTGTTTATTGGGAAAAAAAAAAAAAAAAAAAAAAAAAGGAAAAAAACATCCGGGGCTAGGAAAAAAACATCCGGGGCTCTAGCCCCGGAAGCCAGGGTCTAGCGACGCCCCTGATGCCAACTGCTGCTATGATCCGCCAGAGTCGGGGGTGACGTAGAACCCTCGCTATATATACTAGGATGAACTGACGATGACAGACGTCACGCCTGACATCATACTGGACGGGATGGACTGACGTCATGACTGACGTCACACTTGGGCTTTGACTGATGTCACAGGCTGATCAGGTAACGTGAATATGGCAGCCTTCCTGCTTGAAGTTTGGTCAAAATCTCACTTGTGTGCGATATTTAAGGGGCGTCTGTGCGCACTGCTCAGTGACTTTTCTTCGCCACTAAACCACTTCGCGCTGGACTTAAAGATGGGTCAGGGTTGGCGTAGATTATTTGCGTAAGTTGTCTTGTTTACTTTTGAACCCTTTTGTTGTTTTGTTTGGTAACCCTTTATTTTACAGGTACCCTAGTTACATATGAACTATTTGTAATTACACATGAACACCAAATGTAATTACACAGTAATTACCAATAGTTATAAATGATGTTCATATGTAGTTACATTGTAACAGACCTGTAAAATGGAGTGAGTCTGTTCAACTGTAGTTCATATGTAGTTACATTGTAACGGACCTGTAAAATGGAGTGAGTCTGTTCAACTGTAGTTCATATGAAGTTACATGGTAACGGACCTGTAAAGTGGAGTGAGTCTATTCAACTGTAGTTCATATGTACTTACATTGTAACGGACCTGTAAAGTGGAGTGAGTCTATTCAACTGTAGTTCATATGTAGTTACATGGTAACAGACCTGTAAAGTGGAGTGAGTCTATTCAACTGTAGTTCATATGTAGTTACATGGTAACAGACCTGTAAAGTGGAGTGAGTCTATTCAACTGTAGTTCATATGTAGTTACATGGTACCGGACCTGTAAAGTGGAGTGAGTCTATTCAACTGTAGTTCATATGTAGTTACATGGCACCGGACCTGTAAAGAAGCTCCGGGCTGGGACAGAGATTGCTAAAACCCAGTGGTGGATTCGAACCACTGAACTTCAGATTGCAAAGCAGGCAGCTTTAACCACTCAGCCACGAGGGCTTTCCAACTTTCATGGTGGAGTTTGGGAGGATAACTGTATGTCAGTCAGATGTAGTTGTCACTTCCTAGCTTTGTTATTATAAGCATAGACTTGGGGGAAAATGTTGATACTTTGTTAGTTGTAGCTTGAAAGACAGGCAATATTGATTAATGTGAATGCATTTCTGCAGTGTGACTGTGCCAGCCCCCCCCCCCCCCCTCCGCTATTTACACCACAATTCAGAAAATTATTAGATTGTATTTTTTTATTTAAAATCTTTAAATATAACTAAATGTTTCTAGAGCACAGTGCATACAATCTATTTAGCAAATAGGGGGGAGTTCCCCCCTTATGTGGATTAGGGGATTTATAGACTTTGGGGGGTGGGGGGGGGGCTGGGGTGGGTATAGACTTTGGGGAGAGATGATCCGGGGGTGTGGTGACCAAAGGGGTCTTTGAGGGGCTTCGACTGGGTCCCCAACAAATTGAGAAATTGGGAAATTGATGGGGAAATGACTCATTTACAATAAGCTAACAATTAGAATGTAGAAGAATGGCTATTTTGATTATAGTTTCACTGTTACCTCTATATCTACAATATTTTTATTAGAATTTTTGTATGGGAATTCTGGACAAAATCATACCTACAACTAAATAAAGTATCAATATTTTCCCCCAAGTCTCTGTGTATAATAACAAAGCTATGAAGTGACAGCAACTACATCTGACTGACATACAGTTATCCTCTTAAACTCCACCATGAAAGTTGGAAAGCCCTCGTGGCTGAGTGGTTAAAGCCGCCTGCTTTGCAATCAGAAGTTCAGTGGTTCGAATCCACCACTGGGTTTTAGCAATCTCTGTCCCAGCCCGGAGCCTCTTTACAGGTCCGGTACCATGTAACTACATATGAACTACAGTTAAATAGACTCACTCCACTTTACAGGTCCGGTACCATGTAACTGCATATGAACTACAGTTGAACAGACTCACTCCACTTTACAGGTCTGGTACCATGTAACTACATATGAACTACAGTTGAACGGTCTCACTCCACTTTACAGGTCCAGTACCATGTAACTACATATGAACTACAGTTGAACGGTCTCACTCCACTTTACAGGTCTGTTACAATGTAACTACATATGAACTACAGTTAAACAGACTCACTCCATTTTACAGGTCTGTTACAATGTAACTACATATGAACTACAGTTGAACAGACTCACTCCATTTTACAGGTCTGTTACAATGTAACTACATATGAACTACAGTTGAACAGACTCACTCCATTTTACAGGTCTGTTACAATGTAACTACATATGAACTTCATTTATAACTATTGGTAATTACTGTGTAATTACATTTGGTGTTCATGTGTAATTACAAATAGTTCATATGTAACTAGGGTACCTGTAAAATAAAGGGTTACCTTTTGTTTTTTACATTCCTACGTCTGTGTGGGATACATTTGCAAGACGACACTGGGTGGTGAGAGTATAATAGATAGTCACTGGACAGGTTAGTCATGGTTTTAGTAGGGATTCAACGCAAGATTTTATAGATGAAACCCAGTGGAGGAGGAGCGTCTGTGTGTGCCATGCTGCTGATTGCTACATAACTCCCTTCACCTGTGCTGCAGGGGAGATTCATTGTTCCAACTCCCCTTTCCCCTCTTTTAGTATTGTAAAAATAATAGGATTTTTTTTTGTATTTTTGTATTTTTTACTGCAAGACCGAATCCATAGAATGAAAAAGGTTGGGAACCGCTGATCTAAGATAATTTTATTTTCATTCAATTATTAATTTCCATTTCCACTCAGCACCTGCAAGCTGTTTGCCAGAAGAAGACGATGAAAAACACACTCACACAAGCGCACACAGCACTGTTGTTCACACTACGCTTTACCAACTTCAGGATTGCCATTTGTAATTATACTTTTCAAGGAATAAAGCGGGGGGTTGGGGGGCGGTTAAAACAAAAATGTGTCCACTGCAGGTTACCTAGGCGACCAGCCATATAGTTGTGCTAAGAACCGCCTACGAGAAGATACGTTAAGATTGCAAGTACAGTGTACGTGCAATATTACATTGAATTTACTTGCAATCTTAACTTGATTCAAGTTAAGATTGCAACTACAGTTTACATGTAATATTGACTTTACTTACAAAATGTATTCCCTACATACAAGAAGTCAGTACATCCTACAAAGATTAGCCTTGCTTTATTTACATGATAATTCTGTGCAACTGGTTACCGTACGTTTTCTGTTTCATACAACAGGATACTTTTCTCAATGTTGGAGTTGTGATGGCAGCTAATGAGCCATTAGCCTAATGTTTTCAAGTTTTGCCTACTTTTAGAACTGTTGTTTGCTAGTAGTTTACAAACTAATCGTAGGTAGCCTTGATTTCTTAGATTTTCCTGATGGGGGTCCCCCAGACCCCTGCTTAAAGCATGGCCTGACTGGGGCTTTATTTTGCACTATTTCCAGGCCTGAATCATTTTCCCAGTCCGGCCCTGACACTCATCCTTCATCACTCTGGATAAATCTAAATATCAGCTTGGAGCCCAGGGTGAGACTCAGATATTAGCTTTGAAATAACTCATAAGCTCTATTTCAGGCACTCACCTTTCATCTGTAAGTGGCTGTAGCTGCTGAGAGAGTCGAGCATCTCCTGATCGTCCGCCTTGTTCACCGACATCTCCATGAGGACAGAGTGATCCTCAGCTTCTGAGGAGCTCTTATAGGCTGCGTGGCTTAGGGGAAACCAAACTGATCTGGGGAGGAAGTGTCTGTTTTGATGCTGATCAGACCAAACTCAGCATCAAAACAACTACATTGTAAGTTCATTGAATGGGGAAGTTGTGGATGAGTGGTCACAGAGTCCCGTTTGCCAACGCCTCATCAAATTCAGGCTTTTAACACTGGTAGAATGACACTGAATTGCCCACCACATTACCAGTGAAAAGTTTTGATTTGTCTTTACTATTTTCCACATTTTACAATAGTGAAGAACAGAGTGAACACACACTTCCAATAGTTGGTGCAATAAATCCCTGAAATGGAGCCCTGCAGTGCATGTGTGAGCAGTTTTATTCCCTTTCACATTTTAAAATAACAATAAAGACGTCAAAACTATCAAGTAGCACAAAGGAATTATGCAGAGACCAAAAGAGTGTTAAACAAATCAAAACTATTTAACATAACGTGATATTATGGCGATTCTAGAGTCTGTTGGTGCCCTAGGCAAAAATTCCCCAGAGGCCCCTCCCACCAGCATTCATCACCATTATTTTATAAATAACCGGACACCAACAAAAATGCATTACATGTTATAGTTCCTCAAGTTCCTAGGACATATTTCATTAGCCTATTCATTGCTTTCATGCATGGTCCAAAATTAACTTTTTTGTCCACCGGACAAATGTCTAGTGAATGTTCAAATGTTACCAGCCACTCAATAGATTACCATTGTTTGTTTGTTTTTGGCTGGTGGTGAGTGAAGCAAATCGACCAGCCACTTCCAGATTTATATTTTACCAGCATTTGGCTGGTGAATGGTGCTAATCGTGTGCTCTGCTTTCATAGCAGTCATAGCTTACCTGATAGCTTAGCTAGCCAGGTTTAAAAAAATGCCATTGCTAGCTGAAGTTATTCAATTATCTCCCCATATGCTGCTATACCCAACTGGTTGTCTTGCCAGTTGGGCGAGTTAAGTTTTAACCCTCATTTCATTCATGTTAAATGTTGCGTGTGTCATTCCCTCCCTGCCCCTGTATGTTGTGCATAAAAGGAGAGGAAGGAAAGTCTGAGTTTTTTTTTGACTGTGGGCGGCCAACTTACCTGTGGGTACTGTTAGTAGGAGTCATCTCTCTGTCCCAGTTTAATGTGTGTAACCCGGGCGTTTTGTGGTAGCCCTTATAGTAGAAAAGGCCAGCACACAAAAAAGTCCTTTCAAAGGTTTAATACCTGTAGTCTGGGTAGGGCAGCAGCACAGCAACAAACAAGTTTCGGCGCGTAGGCCTCCTTCAGTGTTCACACGATTCAAGAAGGCCTACGCGTGAAGAAGGCCTTCTTCAGTGTGAGCCCCAAAAAAAAAATGGTATTGGTGATCAGAAATGCATGCAACATATTTGGGTACCTGTGATCATCATTGGAGGGGGAGACTTCAAAGGGGTGAAACGACAGAACCCCAGCACGTCACCCACCCTGCCGGACGAACTCAACGCGTTCTACGCTAGGTTCGACCCCTCTGCCAGAGTGCCCACCCCCCCAGTTTGCAGACGACACAGCGGTCGTGGGGCGGATCTCCAGGAGCGACGAGACAGCCTACAGAAAGGAGGTGGAGGCCCTGGAACAATGGTGCCAGGACAACCACCTCTCTCTGAACGTCTCCAAGACAAAGGAGGTCATTGTAGACAACAGAAGGGGGGGGGGGGGGGGCGCACACCCCCCAATCACCATCAACGGCACAGTGGTGGAAAGGGTGAACAGCTTCAAGTACCTGGGAGTCAATATCCACCAGGACCTGACATGCCAACCACACTGCACTGTTGTCAAAAAGACCCAACAGTGACTACACGGACTCAGGCGCCTGAAGAAATTCAGGCTAAGGCCAAAAATCCACAGGGACTTCTACAGAGGCACCATTGAAAGCCTGCTGACTGGCTGCTTCACCACCTGGTACGGGAACTGCACCACCATGGACCGCAGGGCGCTAAGAAGGGTGAGGCGCGCGGCTCAGCACGTAACAGGATGTGCTAGCTGCCAGAACTGCAAGATCTGTACAACCAGCGGTGCCTCAGGAGGTCCCTGAAGATCATCAAAGACACAAACCATCCCCACAACAGCCTGTTCTCCCTGTTACCCTCAGGGAGGAGATACAGGGTCCCAAGAGCACGCACAAATCGCTTGAGGGACAGTTTCTTCTCACAGGCCACGAGACCCCTTAACATATACAAATAGTGTAGTAGCCGTACCGCACTGTAGATGCTACCATTATGTATGACTAATGTTCAATAGTATGTTTAATTAGGTATACGCTATTTGCACCTAACAGAATGCACTATGGGCAGTGAATACGCCACTGTCTGTGGCGTGTCTTACTGCTTTATTGCTGGTTGCCTCGTTTTTTATTTATATATCTTTTATTTTTTGCACTATGTTGTAACGGAGCCTACAGCACAAGAATTTCACACGTGATACTTGTACTATGGAGTGACAATAAAAATCTTGAATCTTGAGACTCTCTCTCTCTCTCTCTCTCTCTCTCTCTCGCACTCACACACACACACACACACACACACACACACACACACACACACACTATTAGA
This sequence comes from Poromitra crassiceps, assembly GCF_964638095.1. Classification (NCBI taxonomy): domain Eukaryota; kingdom Metazoa; phylum Chordata; class Actinopteri; order Beryciformes; family Melamphaidae; genus Poromitra; species Poromitra crassiceps. Next base: position 7,732,988 of record NC_139638.1, on the reverse strand, counting down.
GACTACTTGAATATTGGAGGGATGTATCCTTTGTCTCACCCTGTTGTATTTTTTGCTTTCGTCATGACACTATAGAAGAAGTAACACAAATTACATGGAATAATAACAATTGCCACAATTTCACATCACTCCATCCGTGGCTGGACCCCATCTAGCCACAACCTAGCCTGCTCCCACGGTTGCCACACGCCGCACGTGGTCTGGGGCCGAATTTGACCTTGTTTCTCTTTTGTTTTGACTTCCAGATACAGTAACTTCTTCATTTGCTTCTTCCAGAATATATGAATCATGCAGGTTTGATGGGAATGATTCTCATATTATGAGGCAATGTTGAACCTAACAGTATCCTCTTAAATTGAAAGTGAACGTGAATGACCGTGAATCTTTGAAGAGGATAAAAAAGACACGCACATCCAAAAGTCCACTGGGTTGGGTGCTGGATCAAAATATACCTGTCATAGTTAGAAGAAGAGATCTGCACACCTTTGGAGCTCCCGTTGAAGGTTTTTTATTTAGCGTGACGTTTCAAGCCACACAGGCTCTTCCTCAGATGCTTTCTGATGTACTGTAACAGAGAGACGCCATCTTTAAATACCCATACAACATAGATCATGTGACATAGTTCACCAGGTGTGAGTAATTCAACAATCAAGAGTAAGTCAAGCAGGTAAATTTAGAAATTTACATATAAAGACAAATATATACAGCATATGTGAAGCACAAAGGTAAGCTAAACACACGTGTATAGAAAGAGTACTAGAATAAGAATAGACAGTATATAATACATTTAGCAAATAGTTTCTAGTCACAAATCAAGGGCTCTGACTACAAAAGTCCACATACAGTAATCAAATGTTGGAGGCGTCCATTTATTTGACAAAATGTACCATTAAAGTTAAAATAGGGATCAATATGTATGACTGCACATGTATGAATATATGACCGTGAATCTTTCCCGTCAAACGTGCATGATATGATTCACGTACATCCTCTTGAATGATTCACTTTCAATTATATGTGAATCATGTAAGTTTGACGGGAATGACATAGAGCCCTATTAGGGAGGTTTCCTATGTCATTCCAAATCGGCCCTCGGGAGGCCCTAACAGCCTGGGGCCCCAAGCAGTTGCCTGCCTTGCCTGTTCACAAGCTGCGCCTCTGTATTTTAGATTATTTAAAGCAGCCCTTTGCCTTGAGGGAAAGGCAAAGGATTTGGGAAGAAATTCATGCATTGGCATACAATTTCAAGCATTTAAGCCTTTACATCAACAATGGCTTTTCAACACACATAATGTTTCATTTGATAAAAGTCATAAATATGGAACTAGGTGGTGTGCTGCCAACAAGAAGCTTCCAGGACATTGTAATGGGAGAACTTTGATATAAAGGGATAGTTTGGATTTGTTGATGTGGGGTAGTTAGTGTACTGTATGCATTGATCTCAGTCCGTCCGTCACACTGTAGTGTCCCAATGTAAAATCCCAGAGCAACCACATTTGGCAGATGTGTTCCTATGTCCCACCACTACTCAGGTGAGGCACTGGACAACACATGGGGGATGTGTTGACCAGATGGTGGCGCTATAGAAACGTTACATTTGACTTCTGCACCGTATGGGCCAAAATAAAGATTTCCCGTTATTTTCGTATAAAACAGCTTTTTCGCTACTACTCCCAGACATTTTGTCCAATCTGCACCAAACCACAACACACAGCATGCATGGACTGCCCCGCCCCCTCCACGCCATGTTGAATTTTGTCCAAAATAAGCTTTTTTTCTTCGACATGTTTGCGATTGTCTTGTTTAAACATGGAGCTTAAAATGGTCAAAGTTGACTCACAGGTGCACTGCAGGTCCTAAATTATTTCTACTAACCAATGATTGCATTCCACTCTCACTCTGACATTGCGTTCTTCATTCCAAGTTCAGCATAGTCCCTTTTTTTAACAAAAAAAGTTGCTCTTAAAAAGATAATTTCTATCTTCCCAAAAGCGCTAATTTAGCGTTTGCGCTCGTTAAACGCCGTGCGCAATGCAAATTGGGGGCGGACACAAGCGCATGCCTGTGATAACTGTACTGGGCATTGGCTGCCACAAGCCAAAGCAAGTGTTTCAGCGCTCAAATGTGGGATAGATGGCATTATGCTATCGGCAGCAGCGTGCAATTACTTTGCGCTAAGAGCTTTGAAAAGGACCTCTGATGCACAAATACCTCTCTGCGCTGGATGCGCTGCATGGAGATTACCATTGCGCTCCCAGCGCAGAGAGATATTTGTGCAGTGGAAAGTGGACTGCCTCCGCATCCCGGCCGAGAATTGCATACCCAACATATTTCGGGGCTGTTTTAACTTAGAAATCAGGAAGGTCACGTCTACCAGACAATTATATCACTTTTAAACTGGTACATTTCTGTATATAAATGATTACAAGTAGCTCCCGTGAGGTGGGGATGCTTTTTTTTTGCTGATTGGCGGGGGAGCAAAACTCGGCGGAACACCTGGCGGAATGCGGTCTTCCCTGCCTTATTGGCATGCGCAAACAGGTGCGCAAACACTATTAGGGGATAGCACCTGTCGGAAGATAGAGGCCAATGACTTTATGAGCCACACACTCACTGCAGTTGTGAGCAAAATTACCATACAGATCAAGTTGTTGTGTAAGAAGCATGCGACCCAGCAGCTGTACGGCTGTTGGAAGAAGGACCAAACACTGCCCTTGCTGGTTGCATTAAACCCAGAGAGAATCCCTATCTATTTCCTCAGTGACACAAGGAATTTTAGGCATTTTGTCATAAGAGCATAAATAAACAAGGTTACAAACTGTAACCACCAATATTTGTATTACAGTAAAGCTAAAACTCACAGTTTTAGTAGCCAGAAAGAAATAGTGTCTTGAGGTCAAGCTTTTCTCATTGTGCTTTGAATGCAAACACCTCCTGCATTCGCCTCCAACAAGATAGGAAGGAGGATTTGTGGATTTGCTCATTGAGCTCAGGGTCACGTTTTGTAGAGAACATGATGTTTTATGCTACTGTCTGAGCCATTCAGTTTTTGATTTGCACCAAGTATACCAATACTCTGGCTGTCAAGCTGCTCTCTGCTACTCTGATGTATTGATCTTTTCATAGAAGAGCTTGCGTAAATGTAGGCCTACTGACATGTCAAAGATATTAAGATAGATTCTTATTGGTCGTTCAGGAGTGTTAACCAGTTGTTAACCACTTTACATCACCATAGTCTAATTGTTGTAGAGAAAGTGTTGACTTGTGTTTTAGGTTAGGAAACAGAGCCGTTACCAAGGTTACTTCTGTCCAAAACCTTGTGCTGAAATGAACTTCTAACGGAGGTTCAATCAGGAAGACTGTAATCTGCACTTTACACTTCCTCAATTCACTTCTTATTTCTCCACCCCTTCAAATCTGCTCACACGCTCAAAATAAACCTGTCAACTTCCGGGCTTCAATTGAATAATCAGCTGTTTGCCTTGCATTGTAAGACATTTTAAGCCAATCGCATGGATGCTTCTTTTCACCCCATTCAGCCTGCTCAAACTCCTGTGCTGTCAGTCTTGCACCCTCCACCTCTCCACCCCAGTCTTCACAGACCCATCAGAGTAATCCGATTCTTCAGTCTGAAGAGTCTCATCAGTTTCAGAAGGAGAGGCATTACCATCACCACCACCAGTGACTCTACAGGGGGATATTACTGGCTGCTGCTCATGGCTGATGCAGCTCTATCTCAATATCTCCCTGTGGTGTCTAAGCGACAAAGACTATCAACAAAACATAATTCTCATATTTTCTGTAATGCATCATTCATTTGCCATTGTAATAAATATAATTGTATTCATTCACTGGTCTTTAGTCTCTCCTGATTGAACTGATGTTGGAGTGGAGCATACGCATGGGGATGGATGGCTGTGCTGTGTTCTACAACAGTGGTTCTCAACATGGGGTCCGGGGACCACCAGTGGTCTTCGAGAGGGTGTAGAAGTATGATTAGTCTGATGGTTAATTTATGAAGTTAACAACAATTACAAATATACCAAGTATATAAAAAAACAATTAAGCAATATAATCCAAATCTGTGTGTTCAAATTGGCTCTCTTTCAGTCAGAAGGGCCTCAGACCAGAGACAGCTGCAGAGCAGGATCATGTTCTTCCATTTCTCCAGTGCTTTTCCAGCCAAGTCTGCTGAAGAAGAAACTGGAGGACATGCAGGTGGAGGACACCCCCATGATCTCATGGATTGTGGATTACCTGACGGGCAGACCACAGTTTGTGAAGCTATACAGAGCTGTGTGTCTGCACGTCTGGTGAGTAACATCGGTGCTCCCCAGGGGACTGTGCTTTCCCCTTTCCTGTTCCCCATCTACACGTCCGACTTCCGATACATCTCTGAGCTTTGTCATCTTCCGAAATTCTCAGATGACTCTGCCATTGTGACGTGTGTGGAGGCTGGCCAGGAGGAGGAGTACAGGGGCCTGGTGGACCGTTTCGTGAGGTGGTGTGGGGAAAACCACCTACAGCTGAACGTGGCCAAAACAAAGGAGATTGTGGTGGACTTTAGGAAAAAGAAAGCCCCACCTGCTCCGGTCTGTATCAATGGGAGCGACGTGGAGGTTGTAAACTCATATAATTATCTGGACGACAAGCTTGAGTGGTCCACCAACACCCAGGCCATCTACAAGAAGGGCATGAGCCGGCTTTACTTCCTGAGAAGGCTCAGGTCTTTCAATGTGTGTAATAAAATGCTCAACATCTTCTACCAGTCTGTTGTTCTCTTTGCTGTGGTGTGTTGGGGCAGTGGCATCAAAACAAAGGAGGCCAACAGACTTAACAAACTCATAAAGAAGGTTGGGAAAGTGATGGGCTCAAGGCTGGTCACACTGGAGGAGGTGGTGGAGGAAAGTGATGGGCTCAAGGCTGGTCACACTGGAGGAGGTGGTGGAGGAAAGTGATGGGCTCAAGGCTGGTCACACTGGAGGAGGAGATGCAGGAAAGTCATGGGCTCAAGGCTGGTCACACTGGAGGAGGTGGTGGAGGAAAGTGATGGGCTCAAGGCTGGTCACACTGGAGGAGGTGGTGGAGGAAAGTCATGGGCTCAAGGCTGGTCACACTGGAGGAGGTGCAGGAAAGTCAAGGGCTCAAGGCTGGTCACACTGGAGGAGGTGGTGGAGGAAAGTCATGGGCTCAAGGCTGGTCACACTGGAGGAGGTGCAGGAAAGTCATGGGCTCAAGGCTGGTCACACTGGAGGAGGTGCAGGAAAGTCATGGGCTCAAGGCTGGTCACACTGGAGGAGGTGGTGGAGGAAAGTCATGGACTCAAGGCTGGTCACACTGGAGGAGGTGGTGGAGGAAAGTCATGGGCTCAAGGCTGGTCACACTGGAGGAGGTGGTGGAGGAAAGACTCTTGAAAAAACTGCTGTCTATACTGGACAACACATCCCACCCCTCCATGACACGATAGACAGTCTAAGGAGCAATCTTAGCTTTAGCATCAGACTCACACAACCTCAATGTCTCAGGGAGAGGCACAGGAGATCGTTCCTGCCCAGTGCCATAAGACTTTATAACACATCTTCCTTTGCCAGGCATTAAACTGTCTGTGGACCTATCCATTTTATTTTATTTTCATTATCAGTTTTTACTTTTCAGTATTTTTATATCTAACTGTAGTTAGTTATTTAGTCCTGCTGCTTTGGGTTTTAGCCATTTTAGCATCACAGCCTCCTGGTTTCCTGTTTTTTTTTTTATCTGAATGTGTTTTAATGTCTTTGTCATGTATGTCTTGGTGGCTGCGACATTTTAATTTCCCTCCGGGGATCAATCAAGTTTTTCAATTTAATTCAATTCAACACCCCCGGCTCCAGTACTTGTCAAACTGAGTTATGTTTCTCTTTCTGGTCACCTTAAACAGCTGAATAGTAGTCTTAGAGTTGAACCTTTTTGACCTGAAGAAACATCCGATCCACTGCTGACTTGGAAATAGAGTTGCAAAAACACACACTTGCTGACATGGTGTAAACAATACATACTGATATTACTGTGTGTCAGAAGACCTTACATAGGTTTTGCAGAACATGAAGACATAGTCTCATATAGTCAGACCCACCGTCGATGTCATCAAGCTTCCAGCGAGGTGCAAGCAAAACCCTAATGAGGGTTAATTTCCATCTTCCATGATTGGAAGTTGGAAACCCTCATTAGTGTTTTGCTTGCACATGTGTTTATCCTGCCTTTTCGACACAAAATGGACCCCATGAAAAGGGTCCATTGTGATTGTGAGAACTACATTTTCTTCAGAATATATTATAAATCTTCAGTAGTGCAACTACATGATAACTGATTATTAGGACAGCATTAGGTCAATGAAGGATGCATAGCACAATGTTCAGGAAGACTCTTGGTTTGTTAATTGTTTAATCACTGATGTTTTTCTTCTGTCATAGATGGAATCCCTGTGCTGGCCTTATATTGGAAATCATCATCATATTATTATGCTGATTGTTGAATGAGACAATCACTGCCGATCTTTCGGAAAATACTAAAGACACACCTTTTCATGCTCCATCTGGGCTTTTCTTGAACTAACTTCTTTCTCTCTCTAAAAACAAAACAAAACAAACTTATCTCTACCACTATTCCTTCAGATGTTGTAGTTGTCATAGACTGTGTTGCATAGTTGATTGATCTATTGCTGACAAAAATGTGTTATTGTAAGTCACTTTGCATAAAATGTCGTAATGTAATGTAATGTAATGAGACAAGAAACATCTATACTAAAAAAGGTGGTTACTACATGGAATTGTAGTTACAAGCGGTTGAAATGGAGCTGTAGTTCACAGTAATAAAAAAAAGATCCAGTAGGTTGCGATATTGGCTAATAGAGTAAATTAAATATTACAGCCTAATAGACATGAGTAGACATGCAGTTTTGGTCTTGATTGCAGTGCTTCTCAACACCTAAAATAGGTCTACATTTGAAGGAAAATTGGACTCGTAACCTATTTGTCAAATCAGATATCAGTTAGATGCTCCTCAGTCACAGCTCTTTTTTCCCCTTAGAAATATAAAGAAGCTGTGAGTGCTGTCTGTGTAATTATGATTTAGTGTTGTTGAAAGGAAGCTCAGCCTTGAAGACAGATGAAGGCAACATGACAGCATACAGACACCAACTGGGAACTACTTTCTTCTCTCTGAGGTCCTCAAACATGTTTTATCTTGTCATTGATGTTGCGTCACACATGAAAACGTTAGGGTTGTACTACAACCCGGGTTTTACGAGTGAGAACGAGAGCTCTCACTCTAGTGCCTTGTACGCTGCGCACGCAGCCCTATGGAAGACTGTCATTTTGCTCAGAAAAATTACTTTTCATTAAAACCAACCACCCACCCGTAGGTGGCGTGGTGCCTCCCTGGGGCTGACGTGGTTCCACGTGACTACGTCATGTCCTGTCAGCCCCGGGAACGCCACTCATCCTTCCAGCCAGCTGAGATCCGATGCAACCAACGACGCATCGACGCAGCAAGGCTGGGTAGTGAGAGCTCTCGTTCTCACTCGTAAAACCCGGGTTGTAGTACAACCCTAACGTTTTACTTCGTTTCGAACTCAAGCTCTCACTCTAGTGCCAAATTCAACCGCCCTTGCTGCCGGGAGCACCCCACAGGGCGACCCGAAAGGCATCGGTGAACCACGGCCGTATGGCAACGTTCATGCCTCACCGTCTGACATATTAGAGTGGCAACGATACTACTTCCTTGCCACCGACAGTACCGCATGCGCAAACCGCGAACCGGACACGTCGAGACTGTAGTAGCTCACAAACGTGTGATGAGAGGACCATGAGGCCGCGGCACACATGTCCTCCACCGAAACACCACGCAACAACGCAGAGGATGTCGCAACACCCCGCGTAGAATGCGCCTTGATACCCTCCGGGGGTATCTTACCCACGGCAGAGTATGCCAAAGCGATTGCCTCCACTATCCAGTGTGATAAGCGATCCTTGGAAAGGGGCCCACCCTGGGCCTTCTGCCCAAAGCAGACCAACAACTGGTTTGTAGTGCGTAATGAACGCATCCTGGCCACGTAGGCCGAGAGCGCCCTTACGGGGCACAGCATGTGCAAGCGTCTCTCCTCACCCGAACTGAACGGCGGGGGACAGAATGCTGATAAGTCTATGACCATAGACCTAAAGCTGGCATTCATATTCTTAGGTTGGTAAGCCGGGTTAGGTCGCAACGTAACCCTGCGCCCATCATTCCCAAAACCATACAGGCCTGCTGCACCGAGAGGGCAATCAGGTCACCAACTCTCTTTCCTGACGACAAGGCCAGCAGCAGCGCGGTCTTTAAAGACAGAACCTTTAAATCGGCGGAGTCCAAGGGCTCAAACGGATGACCCGTTAGCCTGTCCAGCACCGTAACCAGGTCCGATTTGGGAAAAACGCACCGCAACGGCGGGCGCAGTTTACGCGCCCCCTTCATGAAGCGCGAGACCAAAGGGCACGCCCCCACGGGGCTCCCTTCAATTCCCATGTGGCAAGCAGAAATCGCGGCTACATACACCAAGCGACTGCGGGGACTGACCCGTGTCAAGCAGGCTCTGAAGGAAACAGAGAACTGGTCGCACACTGCAGTTCACTGGATCCACGCCCTTACTTGTGCACCAATGCGAAAAGACCCGCCACTTGTATGTGTACTGAGTGCGGGTCAAAGCAGCCCTAGCACTCTGCATAGTGCATACCACATTATCGGGCAAGCCCTGGGCTAGCAACTGGTCCCGTTCAGGAGCCAGACTGCTAGCTTCCACCTGCCTGGGGAGGGGTGGAACACCTTCCCCTCCGCCTGGGATAGGAGATCGGCCCGTACCGGCAACGCCCAGGGCGGATCTTGCGCCAGGGAGACCAGGTCCGCAAACCATGTCTGCCTGGGCCAAAACGGACTAAAACGAGCCGGAGGCGCTGTTCCCTCACCCTGTCCAACACCTGACGGATCAGGGGGGTCGGGGGAAACGCATAGAGCCCCTGCCTCGGCCACGCGTGCGCTATCGCGTCGTGACCTAACGGGGGCTGTCCTCCTGGATTGAGAACCACCGTGGGCAGTGTGTCGCGCGCCGCGATGCGAAGAGATCGACGCGGGCGCGACCAAACCTGGCCCAAACCTGTTCCATCACCCGAGGGTGGAGGCACCACTCCGTATAACGGGGATTGCCTCGAGACAGCAGGTCGGCCCCGTAATTCAGCCGTCCCGGCAGATAGACCGCTGATACTGAAAGGAGATGGGGATACGCCCACAGGTGAATCCCCGCTATGGTTCAGCGCCCCCGACCGCACACCGCCCTGTTTGTTCAGGTGGGCAATCGCTGCCATATTGTCCGAGCGAATCCGAACATGGTGCCCATGTGTGAGTCGCTGGAAGTGTTACCTCCGCAGGCTGGGGGGACTGCGGAGGTAACACTGCAACTGCAACGTTCTCTTTCGAGTCTGGCCGCACACGGACTTGTCCGGCAGTGCGGTCCACAGGAGAGCTCCCAACCAACAATGGGCCCACGGCGCCATTGATGGTGGGCTTGTCCTGAAGCAGAGCCAGGCGAATCGCCTCTCACCGGCCGTTCGCCGAAAAATGCCCGCAAATCGCACCCCATCCCCAGAGGGAGGCGTCGGTGCGAATCACCATCCTGAGCGGGACAGGGCCCAACCGAGTACCTCTCGAGAGGTAACGGGGTCCGCCCATATGGCCAGTGCCTGCCGGGCCTGACCTGTCAGAGGAACCCTGCGATGACGGTCCCCGGCCGGGTCCAGGCGAAGCCTGAGGAACCAGATTTGGACCACGGGCGCATGTGTAGCCTCCCCAGTGGGAGCACATGCAGTGCTTAGGCCATCAGGCCCAACATCACTGTGCACTGATGCACTGACACCGAGGGCACAGACCTAACGTCATTGGCTTGCTGTCCGCACCGTGCAAGCCTGTCGCTCTGGCGAAAGGCTCGCAGGGAGTCTAGCTCGAGCCCCAGGAAGGTCGCCGCCTGCGCTGGGACGAGGCAACTCTTCTGCCAGTTCCCCAAAAACCCTAAGGTTTGCCGGTGATCGGTCACCACCTTGGTATGTTCCGTGGCACGGACCCTCGAGTCAGGCGCTAAGAGAACGTCGTCGAGATATAGGAAGACGCGGATCCCCCTCGCGCGGAGGGGAGCCAAGGCTGTCTCCACGCACACCGTGAGGGTTCGCGGGCTCAAAGACATGCCGAATGGCAAGACACAGAACTCGTAAGCCTTCCCCAGGAAGGAGAACCTCAGGTATTTCCTGTGTCTCCTGACCACGTGGACATGGAAGAACGCATCTTTCAGATCCCCGGAAGTAAGAAATCCCCCTGTCTCAACGCGTTGAACAGGCGGGGAAAGAGAGCATTCGGAACGGGAACTTCCTCAGCGTCTTGTTGGGACGCCGAAGGTCCAATTTTGGACGCATGGAGCCGTCCTTCTTGGGCACGAAAAAGTACCTGTGGTAGAAACCCAAGCGCACCTCTGCCTTGGGAACCGAGCGAATCGCCCCTTTGGCGAGAAACGAATAACCTCCTTGTGGAGTATGTCCATGGCCTCCCCCTCCACGGCCGGATCGGGGGTCCCGTCGAACGTGGGTGGGGGCCTGGCAAACTGTAGCGCGTATCCCTTCTGGAAGGTGCGCCGTAATGGGGACGGGGAACATAGATGCTCCCAGGCATTGAGCCTGTTGGACAAAGATGGTCTCTTGTGGCCAAAGGAGCGGAACCCGTCATGAGCATATTGTTGGGCACCGGGACCTTTTGATCCGGTACCCTGATGGGGGGGCGGGACGTGAGGCTACGCCCCCCTCCCGCATGGTCAGTTCCGTAGAAGCTGTGCATGCTGGGGGAGAATTTCTTACGCAAGCTCCGCCTACTGACGCGCCCCGTGGGTGCGTTGCATGCCCTGCTCAGTAGCACAAGAGAAAGCAGGAAGCTAATCACTAAATAGCAAGCTACCGCAGGCCGCACCCTGTTAGCGGGAGTACCGTTTTAAGCAAGCTAGCAAACTAGCAAGAAGCACAGGCTAGACAGTAAGCAACCCGGAGGCTAGCGAACGTGCGCGTGCAACGGTAAGCGGCAATAGCCCAGCCCGAAGGGAAGGCAACAATACCCACAACCTGTTAACCCGAGAGAACAGGCGTGAACAAGCCACTAGCTAAGCTAGCGTAAGCACTGAGAGACAAGTGTGCGCTAACACAAGCCTGCGCACAAGCCGGTGCAGCGAGTCTCTACCCTGAGTAACACGGGGAAGCGAGCGTGACCGCAAGCTGAAAGCCAGCGGCCCGCGAAGCTAGTCAATCTCAGAAGACCAAACAGCATGGGAAGAGTTCAAGGCTGCAGGGGACCTGGACGAATACGCAGACACAGTAACAGGCTTCATTCAAAAATGCACAGAGGACATAATCCTCAAAAAAATAATCAAAATAATGCCAAACCAGAAACCCTGGATCAATAGTGACGACCACCGCCTTCAACTCTGGAACACCAGAGGAATACAAACAAACAAGATATGCCCTCCGAACCACTTTAAAAAGAACTCGGAGAGAATATGGCAGGCAGCTGGAAGCAAAACTGGACTCCAACAACCCCAAACACCTGTGGAGAGGCCTCCACGCTGCCACCGACTTCAAAGGGGAAAAACAGCAAAACAACAACGAGTCACCCACCCTGCCAGACGAACTCAACGCGTTCTACGCCAGGTTCAACCCCTCTGCCAGAGCGCCTCCCCTCCTCCCCCCCTCCTCTCCCACCCCTCTCCTCCCCCCCTCCCCCCCATCACCCCCTCTCCCTCCTCCCCCTCCCTCCTCCTCTCCTCCCCCACCATCCCCCCTCCCCCCCTCCTCTCCTCCCCCCCCTGCCACCTCTCTCCCCCCACCACCCCTCCCCTCCTCTCCTCCCCCCCTGCCACCTCCTCTCCTCCCCCCCCACCACCCCTCCTCCTCTCCCCCCCCCCACTGCCCTCCTCTCCCCGCCACCTCTCCCCCCCACCTCCCCTCCCCCCCACCCCTCAGCACCCCCACCCCCTCCCATCCCCACCTAACCATCAAGGTGGTGAGGGTGGGCAACCTCACCTCCTCCCCACTGACCATCAGCATAGGAGCGCCCCAGGGGTGCGTCTCCAGCCCCTTCTGGTACGACCTCTACACCCACGACTGCGTGGCGACTCAAACCTCTAACACCATCGTGAAGTTTGCAGACGACACAGCAGTCGTGGGGCTGATCTCGGGGAGCGACGAGACGGCCTACAGAGAGGAGGTGGGGGCCCTGGAACAATGGTGCCAGGACAACCACCTCTCTCTGAACGTCTCCAAGACCAAGGAGATCATTGTAGACTACAGGAGGGGGGGGGGGGGGGGCGCACAACCCCCAATCACCATCAACGGCACAGTGGTGGAAAGGGTGGACAGCTTCAAGTACCTGGGAGTCAATATCCACCAGGACCTGACTTGGGCCGGCCACACCGCCACTGTTGTCAAAAAGGCCCAACAGCGAATACACAGACTCAAGCGCCTGAAGAAATTTGGGCTAAGGAAAGAAATCCTCAGGGACTTCTACAGAGGCACCATTGAAAGCCTGCTGACTGGCGGCTTCACCACCTGGTACGGGAACTGTACCACCATGGACCGCAGGGCGCTACAGAGAGTGAGACGCGCGGCACAGCACGTAACAGAATGTGAGTTGCCAGATCTGCAGGAACTGTATAAACAGCGGTGCCTCAGGAGGTCCCTGAAGATCATCAAAGACACAAACCATCCCCACAACAGCCTGTTCTCCCTGCTACCCTCAGGGAGAAGATACAGGGTTCCGAAAGCACGCACAAATCGCTTGAGGAACAGTTTCTTCCCGCAGGCCACGAGACTCCTTAACCTACACAAATAGTGTAGTAGCCGCACTGTACGTACTGTAGCTGCTACCATTACGTATGTCTAACGTTTAATTGTATGTTTAATAAGGAATATTTGCACCTGTATGTCAAATACGCCGAATTTAAAATGCCGAGTTTAATTGTATGTTTAATAAGGAATATGTTATTTGCACCTGTATGTCAAATATGCAGAATTTAAAATGTTTAAGCACGTCTAAAGTATGCACACGACATGTGCAGTGAATATGCCACTGTCTCTGACTTGTCTTATCACTATACTGCCTTATTGCTTGATGTGTCTCTTGTGGTTTTTGCACTCATATGCCCTATTATATTTGTACTATGTTGTAAACGGAGTCCACAGCACAATAATTTCACACGTGATACTTGTACCATGGAGTGACAATAAAAACTTGAATCTTGAATCTTGAATCTTGAATCTTGAAGAAACTCCTCAGAGGGAGTTACAATCTAGTAGATGCTATTTGCACGACGGCAAGCAACACTTAGCAGACAAGCAAGCTGGCTAAGATGGCGTAAGTACTGAGAGAAGCGGCTAACACACTTGTGTGGAGCGAGCTCACCTAGCTAGCGTATTCGCTCAGCTAATATCTCAGAATGCCCCCCTTTGGGGCCGACGCCAGTAATAGCTACACTACAAGCAGTATGTAGGTCCCAGCAACGCCTGTGCAGCGTGCTCATGCCCTTAGGCAGTGCACACATTAATTTCATTGTGCCGGTCGTAACCGGCCAGCGTAGCCTCACAGCTAACACAGAACCTAGCTGTCCCCCCTTCTCTCTGCTAACAGGAATTAACGGGGGTTAAACCTCTCAAGGTGGGCAAGTTTAGACGGAACAAGCCTTATTTCTACAGCTACTGAGAGCGCTAACTTTGAGCTAACAACGGAGCTTTAGACAACACGTCCTCTCACTGGCTGGAAGAAGCGATGAGTGGCGTTCCCGGGGCTGACAGGACGTGACGTAGTCACGTGGAACCACGTCAGCCCCAGGGGGGCACCACGCCACCTACGGGTGGGTGGTCGGTTTTAATAAAAAGTAATTTTTCTGAGCAAAATGACAGTCTTCCATAGGGCTGCGTGCGCAGCGTACAAGGCACTAGAGTGAGAGCTTGAGTTCGAAACAAAGTAAAACCAGCCAAAAATAAAAAAATCCACTTTTTCATTCTGCATCCATCCTGCCCCACCCATTTCCACCCACAAGATTTCCCACTATTTAGAATTTTGTACAAAACAGTTTTTTCGCTACTACTCCCATCAGGGGCGGACTGGGACCATAATTCAGGCCGGGCATTAGATACCATGCAGGCCAGGCCAACACATGCGGACACACATGGATGTTACCTATTTGTTCACTAATAGAATTCAGCATTGCCTAGATAACTGCAAGTATATGAAGACGTAAAAACAAAAACATGCCTCTGTACAAAAGCTTCACAGCAAACTTAATTTAAGGAAGACTGCAATGTCCTGTCTTGGCTTGTCTGACGTTAAATGCAAATACAAAAAATCAAACTGCTTCATCTCCACTTTAAACTGTATTGTGCAGTCCTATACTGATAATCCCATAAAGCACATTGTGAAAGCAATAACCATATAGCCTACATGTTTCACTTTATGCTGAAATAGTAGCCTACCTGAAGATTCCTGATTCTGATAAGTTCAACACCACCTCCAGCTCTGCAGGAGCACCTGCTGCAGTGCTGCTTCTGCCTCCTTCTCCACTTTTGTGAAGAAAACCCCAAAAGCAATCCAACCCATACTTTTAGTTTAGCCACTACTGTTTACATGAATAAATAAATGAATAGATAAATAAATAAATAAATAAATAAATAAATAAATAAATAAATAAATAAATAAATAAATAAATAATGAATAAATAAATACATAAATAAACACATAAATAAATACACAAATAAATACATAAATAAATACATAAATAAATAAATAAATAAATAAATACAAATTAGTGTTAATTTAATTTATCTCGAATATTCTAGAGGCAATAGACAATTGTCTACCAAGACACAACATAGTCTCCTTGCTTTCCACCTCTCTGCACCTTTTCTTCTCCATTTTGGCACCATTGAACAGCAAGCCCCGCCCACCCGCGCTGGCGTCTCAGAAGCTTCTGACTGAAAAGTTCACTCATCCCTCCCTGCAGCCTGCCTGCCTGCAGTCTGCGCAACTAGGAACACTTACTGGCCTGCTGTTCAGTGAGTGGCCTGGCCTGCAAAAAAATAAATAAATATATATATATATATATATATATATATATATATATATATATATATATATATATATATATATATATATATAAATATATATATATATATTATATTTATATATATTATATATTATATTTTATTTTATTTTATATTTTATTTATATATATATATATAAAAAATTATATATATATATATATATATATATATATATATATATATATATATATATATATATATATATATATATATATATATGTATATATTTATTTTTTATTTTTATTTTTATTTATTTATTTATTTTATTTTTTTGCAGGCCATGCCAGGCCAGGCCACCGGACACCGAAGAGCACCCCGAAGCGCCCGATGGTGCAGTCCGCGCCTGACTCCCAGATATTTTCTCCAATCTGCACCAAACCACAACACACAGCATGCATGGACTGCCCCGCCCCTCCACGCCATGTTGAATTTTGTTGAATTTGTCCAAAATGGGCTTTTTTTCTTCCGCCTTTTCTTTACTAAGACGACATGTTTGTGATTTTCTTGTTTAAACATGGAGCTGTCAGCGCTAAAACAACCCTGTTATTTCACTGTAAAAAGAATATGCAACCCTGTAAACCCAGCACAGGCATGGGTATTATAACGCAATTAAAATGGTCAAACCTCACTCACATGTGCACTGCAGGTCCTAAATTATTTCTACTAACCAATGATTGCATTCCACTCTCACTCTCACATTGCGTTCTCCATTCCAAGTTCAGCATAGTTCCTTTTTTTAACTGAAAAAAAAAGTTGCTCTGCCTGCCCTGCACCGTGCTTCATCAATAATGCTTCAATATTCAGAGCCATTTCATTCAACTCCTTTGTTGTTTATGTTTATTTGGCCACGTGCTTTTTTTAAACCTTTATCTGGGTGTATTTTGACTGAGCATTCAAGCTCTTTTTCAGCAACACATTGCATGACATTCACACAGTTAAATAAACACATTGCATGACATTCACACAGTTAAATAAACACATTGACAGAGCAGCTGTGAATGTACTGCAGAGATGCCCGGTACAACCAGACTCTACTGTAGGACAGTGAACAGGCTGAGGGTTATGTGCTTAGATCAGAGGTTCCCAAACTTTTCAGACCAAGTACCACATGTACCAAACCAAATTTCCCAAGTACCACTTCCCACTGTGGTTACCAACTTTTTTCTCCATTCAAAAAAAATCACTGATCATGAAAGTCCCATAATACTAGTAGGCTACTGTTGCAAGTCAGACTGCAAATAACCAACAGATAAACGTCTTATTTGCTGATAGGCTGATGACAGTCAGCAAGGCTCTTGAGTACCACCAGGTGAGCCTCGCCGACCACCAGTGGTCCCCGGACCACAGTTTGGAAATCACTGGCTTAGATCATGGCTACCATTTCCAGATGACGCGTCTTGGGTGCATTTTATATCTGGCATTTACATGTTCCCTTTGAATAAAATCATATCGCCTAGGATGCATGTTAATGATAGACACTTTATGTAGGTTTCTTTCAGGTGGGCTGTTCTGTGTTAGGTAGGGCTGGGTTCCAAAAAATCTATATCAATATTGAATCGATATTCATTTGAAGGAACTCATATCGATTCATGAATCCCAATATTGATCTTTTACTATAATGCCTTTTCCTGTGGATGCTTGAAGCTTTGACTCGCGTGGTTTGGTTCTTAGCGGAACAAGATTTTGTAAAAATCTGTAAACATTAATATTTTTAATAATGCACCAAGGTAGAGGGTCCCTTGTACAGCATTAGTTATTTGAGAATCTATTTCATATCCAAGCAAAATTGCTATTGTAACTGAAATATCGATATTGAATCATATCGAATCCGGAAAACAGTGGAGATACCCAGCCCTAGTGTTATGAATGAATGAATGAAAACTTTATTTAACAGATTGCAGAATGGGTACAATACAGTACGGCTCAATACACACAATTGTCAAGGGGATGCAGACCAGAGAAAGACGTTTGTCTTGTTTACATCAGGGTCCCCCATTTTCAATTCATAGTGACATTCACTAACACAGACCACACCATGTTTAAACAAAAAGATAATTTATTGTAAGTGGGTGTTTGGGTGCGAGAACGTGAATGGGGTCGCGGTGCGACAGCGTATCTTCAGGAGAGTGGTACGGCATTGACAGGAACCCAGGGGTTGAGACTCAGGGTGGGGGTAGCGTCTTTGGGTGAAGCTCGGTTCTAGAGCGCAGCTCAGCTTCACGGGATGGAGTCCCGGCTCCATCAGCCCCCCGTGGTTCCTGTGAGCAGGGGATAGAGATGCAGGATTATGCGGCCCTGACTAGCATGTCTTTAGCTGTTTGTGGGAGGAAACCGGAGTACCCGGAGAAAACCCACGCAGGCACGGGGAGAACATGCAAACTCCGCGCGTGCTGCCCGTAATTAGCATATCTTTTGCTGTTTGTGGGAGGAAACCGGAGTACCCGGGGAAAACCCACGCAGGCACGGGGAGAACATGCAGACTCTGCCCGTGCTGCCCGTAATGGAGGAAGAAACTTGGGGTTGGGGGGGAGGGTCGTGACGACTGAGGCGAACAGGGGGGAGAGAGAGAATATGGTCATGTTTATATATGCTACGAGTGATTGAGTTGATAGAACACAGGTGTATTCATCAGTGAAGTGATTGGAGCGCAGGTGGAATGGCTTAGTGCGGCGCAGATAATTACATGGTGTGGTCTTTGTGTTCCTGAACTTCAGTTAGCACACTAACTCCATTTTATGACATACACAACATACACAACATACATGACATCATGACATTTATGGCATAGGGCCCTAATACAATACATACATGACATACAGCATGACCTACATGACATAGGCTTAGGCTTTGGGTAGTCTCGCTAGCCAGCCTCTCTTCCCTTCCGTCAGAGAGTCTGGCGCCGCAGGTTTCCATTGTGGGATTGCGAAAAAAATGTTTGGGTTAGCCAATCATCCTCGTCTTGGGCGGTGCTTAGCGTTAGTGCCCTTGGAAAATAGTTTCGGGGTGGAACTTGTGCCGAGCAGGCCTTCTTTATTGCACAATCCAAATTTTCTTCAAAACTTGCCATTTTCAGCGTGCAGCAACGAGTTAGCCTGTAGGTTTCTGCCGTTAGCTTTCTACGCTAGCTAGTTAGCATTCGGCGGGAGCCTTACAGCGACACACATGGGAGCGGAAGCCGCTCTGATTGACATGGTCGGAGCCAATGACAGAGCGTGACAGAGGTTGCAAGCGGGGGAGCGGATATCCTGCTGCCACCGAAACAGCCGCTCGAATGGGAGAGCAGCTTTAGAGCAGGGGCGGGCTGATCCCTGTTGCCTGTTTCCACGGCGCCAGACTCTCTGACGGAAGGGAAGAGAGGCTGGCTAGCGAGACTAGGCTTTGGGTGATGCGGTGGTATTCTGTAGATTTTCAAAACGGACAAAAACCCAGACGCTCGGTCCTGAAATCTCCGGCCGGTCTCAGTTACGATCCTGTCTCCCTCACAGCCTCTCTCAGCTGCATGTGTGGAGGTGATCCTGTCTCCCTCACAGCCTCTCTCAGCTGCATGTGTGGAGGTGATCCTGTCTCCCTCACAGCCTCTCTCAGCTGTATGTGTGGAGGTGATCCTGTCTCCCTCACAGCCTCTCTCAGCTGCATGTGTGGAGGTGATCCTGTCTCCCTCACAGCCTCTCAGCTGCATGTGTGGAGGTGATCCTGTCTCCCTCACAGCCTCTCTCAGCTGCATGTGTGGAGGTTATCCTGTCTCCCTCACAGCCTCTCTCAGCTGCATGTGTGGAGGTGATCCTGTCTCCCTCACAGCCTCTCTCAGCTGCATGTGTGGAGGTGATCCTGTCTCCCTCACAGCCTCTCTCAGCTGCATGTGTGGAGGTGATCCTGTCTCCCTCACAGCCTCTCTCAGCTGCATGTGTGGAGGTGATCCTGTCTCCCTCACAGCCTCTCTCAGCTGCATGTGTGGAGGTGATCCTGTCTCCCTCACAGCCTCTCTCAGCTGCATGTGTGGAGGCCCTTTTCCCTGTCAGGTGCTTCGAGCTCTTGTTCATGCCTTCTGAGCCTTCGCCAGCTTCAGAGGTCCTGCTCCAAGCTCTTTCATGATGTGTGTGTGTGTGTGTGTGTGTGTGTGTGTGTGTGTGTGTGTGTGTGTGTGTGTGTGTGTGTGTGTGTGTGTGTGTGTGTGTGTGTGCAAGAGAGAGAGAGTACAAGACCAACACCCCCCCCCCTCCCAAAGGGCAGTTTGGAAACAGACCCACACGCAAACACAGCAACACAGAGCCTGGGGCCTCCTGGGTACTGGAGCCACATCAAAGTCTGCTCGCTCTGTTTGTAGGCTGCTCCCACAAGCTCAGGATAAAGAGAGAAGAGAGAGACCAGAGATAGACACAGGCACAGAGAGAGGAGATAGAGAGACAGAGACACATCAGGATAAAGAGAGAAGAGAGAGACCAGAGATAGACACAGGCACAGAGAGAGGAGATAGAGAGACACATCAGGATAAAGAGAGAAGAGAGAGACTAGAGATAGACACAGGCACAGAGAGAGGAGATAGAGAGACAGAGACACATCAGGATAAAGAGAGAACAGATAAAGGCAGTTACAGAGGGATATCTCACTCCCGTCTCGTCAAATACTGACGTTTGGTCAGGACCTTTTTAAAACACTTTCTTCATCATTTTTCAGGCTCGGCCAATAGACTTCTATCAAGCTCCCACGCCGTCTGAACTCCACACCACGAGAGTGTGGCAATGAAATAAAATGGTGGCCAGTAAGGGCGTTTGTGGTCGGGGGACGGATGGGCGTATACGTTTGGCTTTGATGGCGACGACCGGGGTTCGATCCCCAGCATTTTCAAAGTCCATTTCAACCACATTTCAACATTTTTAAAACAAACTCGGTTAAGGTTAGAGAAATGGCTTGGTCATGGTTAAATAAGAAAAACATGAACAACATTCATTCATTGCCTAACCATAGAGAGCCAAAGTGGAATGTCACTTCCTGCTTCAGCACTGTACCAGAGATTTTCATCCGCCATTTATTTTCCCATACACATTTTGTAAAATGCGTATAAAAATTGTTTTACTGGTTCAAACCAAACGGTACAGATATATTTAGAAACAGGAGAGACCGCATAACATTTCACTGGGACCAAAACGTTAAAAAGAATGCGGGTTTAAAGAAAATATTTTTTCAATTATGTTTTTTTAAGTTTTGGTCCGAGTGAAATGTTGTATGATCTCTCCCGATTATAGCGTTAGCTGAATCGTTTGGTTCGACGAAGTGAAACTATTTTTACAAGCATTTTACAAAATGTCTATGGGAAAATAAATGGCGGATGAAAATCTCTGGTACAGTGCTGAAGCAGGAAGTGACGTTCCACTTTGCCTCTCTATTAGCCGTAACACATAAGTTGTCGGCTGCAGTGTCATGGCGACGAAAAAGGTGGCATTGAAAAATGACAAAAAAGGGGAATCCAGTGCAGTTAGACAGTAACACCAAACATCAGTAAATAATTTGAGGAGTTGGGAGTGAGGTTGTGTTGGGAGAAGAGGACGGGACAGAGAATCCAGAGAGGAAAGGTTATTGATGGTAACTGCGGTGGGTGTGTCCCGTGTTGGGCGGTGCTGGAGGTCCGTGCAGCGAATGCGTAGCTCCGCAGGGGGTCTGCGGAGGGACCGCTGCGCACTCCTCTCACAAGTAAACGTCGTAAACGCCGCAACCAGTTCTGAGGCTGATTAGCCAATGGTTGCAACTACGTTAGTTGGTTAGTAGGGGATTTTTCTATTGGGGCCAACTGACACACCACAGTAATGAACCTCGAGACAGTGGGAGAGAAGATATGGAGACACCTGAGGGTGAAAAAACAGGAAGGGATCCCTGCAGGTGCAGAAATGGCTAGAGAGAGCTATTAGTGGTAATAGTCGTAGTGATAATAATATGGGTACAACATGTCAGTGGCAGGCCTGTAACTGCATGTGAGATTGTGCCTGGCAATTTATGGCAATTTTAAATTTTTGTCATGATGGTGATGCTATTCAGAGTTTGGATGGACCAGCTATTTAGATAGCTAGTTGGACCATTTAGGAAATATGCCTGCCCTTCTGTGCATTTTCACTGTGAACCGAGAGAGAGCGAGAGAGAGAGAGAGAGATAAAGAGAGGGAGAGAGAGTGAGTCTGAGAGAGAGAGATAGAGCGAGAGAGAGATAGAGAGAGTGAGAGAGCGATAGAGTGAGAGAGAGAGAGCGAGAGAGAGAGATAGAGAGAGAGAGAGAGAGTGAGTGAGCGCGTGTGTGTGTGCGTGGAAGAGAGCAGACTGGTAAACAGAAGGACAATGACAGCAACACAGACAAACAACAATAATAACAGTCCCTCAGTGACAATATTGGCAGCTGCCTGGTGCACAAAATGGCCGGGGGCACCATAGAGCATGCTTTACTTATTTATTTATTTATTTATTTATTTATTTATTTATTTATTTATTTATTTATTTATTTATTTATTTTTATTTATTTATTTATTTTTCAAACTAGCTGCAGCCAGGCTTCCATATATTTTCATCAAAAGAGCTTACCAGCTATAATGAGCCTTCAGCCACCTAGAAGAGAAGCTGCCTAGAGCAGCACAACTCCCATGTTCTTTTTAGGCTACTCTTTATGCCATGAGCTGGTGCTCTTGCCCAGTGTAAATTATAATTAATGCAATGGTAGAATCAGCACTTATTCATGTGAGAGAAAGAACGGTACGCCATGCAATGCACGCTGTGTCTTTATTCCCGTCCCCATGTCTCAACAAGACTTTTCCCCATCCTCTCCTACCCGCCCAGTTGACTCTAGTTGTTATTTTTTCTTCATAATTGTGATTCTATTGCACTTGTGTTTTTTATTTATTTATTTATTTATTTATTTATTTATTTATTTATTTATTTATTTATTTATTTATTTATTTATTTATTTATTTATTTATTTATTTATTTATTTATTTTGGGGGGGTGGTGCTTGTGTAATGCCCTACAACGGAGTGCTGGCGGACTCTGGTGGACATGAACCACAGGTGCAGCCTCAGGTGGCTCGCAAGGGATTATGGGATACGGGGGATGGGTTCTAAGCCTCAGGTTCTGGCCGGGTCACTTCAGTTGTAGTCTCAACGCCAGACCCATGAGAGTTCTTACGCTGATACACTACGTTACTGCAGATCTCTCTCTGGGTCTGGGACACTTTCCCTCAGAGGGCTGGTTATGGGAGGGAACCGTTCACTTGGCCAGTCATATGCCAGTGATGGATTCAGTCTTCCCCAATCAGTAACGATTTTGCGATCAGCCCATTTTTTTTACCGCTCTCTCATCGGTGCTACGACCTGTCACTCATTCAATTTCAACCCGACCTGTATCTCCGACCTGAGAACGACCGCATTTACATGTACATGCTAATCTGTGCTAATAAACGACACGGGCAGTACAGTACGTGCTGTCAACGTAAGAAGTTGTCTGGATCCATGTTCCTGACACTTCTACACCTGGTGGTAAATAAATAGAAAACAACCTATGGAAAAATATAGAAGGGATGTTTGACAGAAATGAAAGTGAGTGTGGTAATACAGTAAAGTTAATGGGATGAGTTCAGATCTTACACTATAATATTTAATGGAGGGACAGATTAACTTTATTGCATAGAAACCTTTATGAGCCTCTCCCATTGGTGCATTCATGACCATGCCTAAACGTCTAATACCTTAAGTGTAAGGCCAATGTCATATCAATCTCACTGTGTGCTCAGGGGACAGAGCTACCGTGAGTTTGTGACTTAATTAGATTTTCACACAATTCATTATCGGATATAGTTCTGTGATTCTGGACCTATATATAATGTGTCTTACTGTACCTGCCTGTAGGACTTGGACCCACAGAGAATATTTGCTTCAGACTCAGCTGTTGGTTGAAACAGCTCTTGCTGCTGACATTGAACCCAAACGGGACAGCACGCCGTTATTAGACAGTGTGCTGTAAAAATGTAATAACCTGATCCCTCTATCTGTCTTTCATTCTTTCTCTCTAAAGTCATTGTTTGTGTGCCAGTAGAAATTGAATTGCAGACCTTTGAATCTGCTACTCTCGTAAGGAATCATGTTTAATAATTAATAAAAAAAACGGTCAGCACCATTTTAAATTGAATGTGATTGTTATTTAATCAAAATTGGAGCTATGTTTATTTTATAGTTTTAGGTTATGCGCACATTGTCATGTATTCCAGATGATACCAAAGACAATTCTTCACTTGATGTAAATAATAACATCTAGAACTCTACTGTATTGTATCCTATTCTACTCTATTCTATGCTGTTCCTCTTGTGTTCTACTGTGCAGTATTTATCAGCACACACACTAATACCAACCCTCTCTGTCTCCCTCTGCTGGTGAAGGCTCCTCCTATTTCTTCAAGGGGAAGGAGTATTGGCGCGTGCCGGGCAGCGATATGGAGGTGGAGGCGGGATTCCCCCGGCTCATCGCTAAGGACTGGCTGCTCTGCACCGAGATGCAGTCGGACTCTCCGAGCACGGAGAGCAAAAACACTGAGGGCAGGGTGAACGGGCAGCACCACCCGGACCACGCGGAGAACGGCTACGAGGTTTGCTCCTGCACCTCGGACACGGCCTCTCCTCTGGGTGCCCGCCCCTCCCTCTCTCCCCTCTGGCTGCTGCTGCCGCCTCTCTGGACGCTCTCGCTGGCCCTCAGCTCTGAACCGCTATGATGCCAAAGCAGGCTAGAAAGGGCGTGATCTGAATCAGGAAGTACCACAGCCAATCCACTGGGAGCACCAGAGAGTCAACAAGAGACTCATCGGTGGAGGGCCAGAGGCCGCTCGGTCAAAACAACAACTGGAAGATTTTGTTCTTATACGTATAAATATCACCTGGTATCTTTACTATCTTTTTGCTGTTATTTATTTCCCATGCTATTTGATGGACAGCGTTATCTGAAGCGCTTTGCAGTATGGTGAGTGCATAGTATTACAGTATGAGTGTCCCTATGGGTGAGTGCATAGTATTACAGTATGAGTGTCCCTATGGGTGAGTGCATAGTATTACAGTATGAGTGTCCCTATGGGTGAGTGCATAGTATTACAGTATGAGTGTCCCTATGGCATCAAACCTCTTACAGTGACAATGTTAGTACCATGCTTGACTAATCAAGTTACACACAGGAACACAAGTTCCATTTCCTTTTGAAAGGTCAAAATGCCTCATCTCTCTGTGAAGAAATAGGACTGATCAGAGATCGTCTCTCTGTGAAGAAATAGGACTGATCAGAGATCATCTCTCTGTGAAGAAATAGGACTGATCTGATCAGAGATATGTTGACATGAAATGGAAGGCTGTTCCAACAGCATAAACAGTGATACTTTTCTTCATGTACAAGTTTACAGCAACAATGTCTGGCTGCCATTCAGTAGACAGGTGAGTGGCATCCTGTAATGTATCCTGTCATGGATGACACTCAGTGATGGAGACAGATAGACATGTTGTATTCTCTGTTGTAGACACACAAACTGGTGAATGAGATCCAGGGACATAGACAGGTAGGTAGGTGAGTGGCCTCCAGGGACATAGACAGGTAGGCAGGTGAGTGGCCTCCTGTGTGCAATTACAGCAAGTGCTTTAATAAGATTCACAGAATCCACATTTAAATAAACACACGTATGTATCCATGTTTAGTATACGTGCTGAACTAACACGCTTCTGTCATGTGACGGACAGTTTTCTCATGTAAGCCTCACCATACGAGGGCTATGAGGTGGACAGATGAACAGATGATGGATCACACCTGAGCTCTCTGAGGAACGTATTGCTCCTGTATCTGCGCGGCTTCATCCTGTTCACCTCTGCTACAGACGCATTCCCTGCCCTTAGCACAGGCAGTAATGGATCATATTGATTTGGTTGTATTTTTGTAATAAACACAGATGGATTTTGATGATTGTGGGTTTCAGAGGTTTGGGCGTGTTGTTTATTTCACATTGCTTTGGTCGGATGGTAGAGCTGGTGGAGCCCTTCCCTCACCACTGGACTAGATGAACAGATGATGATGGACGGATGAGGGACTGCAGGAGAAGACCAGCTCATCAGACGTCTTGTAGACCTCAAAACATGGCAACTGGATTTATTCTTGCTGTTAAGATACAGTACATTTACCTACAGTATAAATATAGACTCAGATATATTTCATTTGACAGGTTCTATGACTATTGAAAAACCAACTGAACTGTGTACATTTCAAGCTGTTTTCTAATGTAATATATTTTTGTAGAAAAATAAAGAAGCAGAATCTCTTTAACGGCCGTGAATTTGTCTGGATGAGAGAGGCAGATGAAGAGGCAGTGAGTGTGAGTGAGTGATGATGAGGAGGCAGTGAGTGTGAGTGATAACAACCTCATTCAGATAACATGCACAATGTGTGTGTGCACGCTCATGCGTGTGCATGTCTGTATGTGTTTGTGTGTGCGCTTGTGCACGAGCGAGTGTGTTTGTTTATTGTACCCAAAGGGTGTGGATGATCCCTACTAATATGCAGACACCAAACTTTCTTTCTGTTTTCAGGTAAACTGAAGTTCAAAAAGCGATTTTTGCTAAGAGCAGCACTTTTTCTTCTTCTTTCTTCCCTCCTCAACTTACGCCACATGCCAAACTTTTTGAACGTACCAAGAAATATTGTGTAAAAAATGTTTTAAATTGAATATGCAATGAATTGATTGACTAACATGATATATTTTTTTCCAGTCCAGGTCTAAATCTATGTAAAAGAGTGAAAACATTATCATGTCCTTATTTGGTGGCCCTACACTGCCCCCCTCTGGTGTCTAAATATGACATGAAATGTGAGACACGTCACTAACATCAGGAACTTGCTCACGTAGTCATGACAGCAGCTGGTATTTCGACCCACATGTAGGCGGAGGTCATTTTTCAGTTTTTTACAGAATATGAAAATGCAGATTGTAAACTTTTAAATGATGTGTCACACATTGTAATCTGAAAGGAAATGAAGGAGATATGTTTATTTGAATGTTCACACTCCTATAAAGCCACATTCAGAGATAACGGCCCTCAAAGTTGGAGAAGCTTTTCACACCTAGGCAGCCAGGTAAGGGGGGGACTGGACAACAAGGACTTTTATTTAACAAGATACACTTATTTACTGGTTCTAAAACGGCTGCATTTTATGTGGAATGGATAGTTCAAAACCTAAACTTGTGTATTCATGGATAAAAACTAAATTAAAAAGAAAAAATAAACTATTTTCTCATTTTCTGGGAATTACAATTGGCCTACATGTGGTCCCTTCCTCTGAGGTGTGTCACTCTACCTCTCTCTCTCTCTCTCCCCCTCTCTCTCTCTCTCTCTTCCTCTCTCTCCTCTCTGTCTCTCAACTGAGATTTGTTTTTAACCCTTTCTCTCCTCCCTAGTAGGCTACTGGTTCAGTGCTTCCTAGATACATGTGTGATATTTCATTGCTCTAAGGATGATTAAATAAAAGGTGTATTAAACTATTCACTGTCTAACCATTCCTGAACATGTAAACAAAAATATTGCTTTGTGCCTATTTATCCCGGGCAACGCCGGGTACATTGTTAGTATAGACGGTTTTAACTTGACAACAAAACATTCTAAATTGAACCCCAGCTCACTTCCTGTTGCAGTGTTTGCTATGTAGAGCAGGACTAACAGGACCAGCTCACTTCCTGTTGCAGTGTTTGCTATGTAGAGCAGGACTAACAGGACCAGCTCACTTCCTGTTGCAGTGTTTGCTATGTAGAGCAGGACTAACAGGACCAGCTCACTTCCTGTTACAGTGTTTGCTAGTAGAGTAGGGCAGGACTAACAGGACCAGAACCAGAATCAGCTTTATTGGCTAAGAATGTAGAAATAGAAGGAATTTGACTCCGCTATACGTTGTTGCCCTCAATGTAGGCCTACAGGGGGGAAAGGTATTGCTGCTCTCAATGTAGGCCTACAGGGGGGAAAAGGTATTGTTGCTCTCAATGTAGGCCTACAGGGGGGAAAAGGTATTGCTGCTCTCAATGTAGGCCTACAGGGGGGAAAGGTATTGTTGCTCTCAATGTAGGCCTACAGGGGGGAAAAGGTATTGCTGCTCTCAATGTAGGCCTACAGGGGGGGAAAGGTATTGTTGCTCTCAATGTAGGCCTACAGGGGGGGAAAGGTATTGTTGCTCTCAATGTAGGCCTACAGGGGGGGAAAGGTATTGTTGCTCTCAATGTAGGCCTACAGGGGGGGAAAGGTATTGTTGCTCTCAATGTAGGCCTACAGGGGGGTAAAGGTATTGTTGCTCTCAATGTAGGCCTACAGGGGGGGAAAGGTATTGTTGCTCTCAATGTAGGCCTACAGGGGGGGAAAGGTATTGTTGCTCTCAATGTAGGCCTACAGGGGGGGAAAGGTATTGTTGCTCTCAATGTAGGCCTACAGGGGGAAAGGTATTGTTGCTCTCAATGTAGGCCTACAGGGGGGGAAAGGTATTGTTGCTCTCAATGTAGGCCTACAGGGGGGGAAAGGTATTGTTGCTCTCAATGTAGGCCTACAGGGGGGGGAAGGTATTGTTGCTCTCAATGTAGGCCTACAGGGGGGGAAAGGTATTGTTGCTCTCAATGTAGGCCTACAGGGGGGGAAAGGTATTGTTGCTCTCAATGTAGGCCTACAGGGGGTAAAGGTATTGTTGCTCTCAATGTAGGCCTACAGGGGGGGAAAGGTATTGTTGCGCTCAATGTAGGCCTACAGGGGGTAAAGGTATTGTTGCTCTCAATGTAGGCCTACAGGGGGGGAAAGGTATTGTTGCTCTCAATGTAGGCCTACAGGGGGGGGGAAGGTATTGTTGCTCTCAATGTAGGCCTACAGGGGGGGAAAGGTATTGTTGCTCTCAATGTAGGCCTACAGGGGGAAAGGTATTGTTGCTCTCAATGTAGGCCTACAGGGGGGGAAAGGTATTGTTGCTCTCAATGTAGGCCTACAGGGGGGGAAAGGTATTGTTGCTCTCAATGTAGGCCTACAGGGGGGGGGAAGGTATTGTTGCTCTCAATGTAGGCCTACAGGGGGGGAAAGGTATTGTTGCTCTCAATGTAGGCCTACAGGGGGGGAAAGGTATTGTTGCTCTCAATGTAGGCCTACAGGGGGTAAAGGTATTGTTGCTCTCAATGTAGGCCTACAGGGGGGGAAAGGTATTGTTGCGCTCAATGTAGGCCTACAGGGGGAAAATGTATTGCTGCTCTCAATGTAGGCCTACAGGGGGGTAAAGGTATTGCAAACAAGCTAAAATAACAAACAAGGACATCGATCAAAGACTGACTGACAATTCTGTGAAAACCGTCTCTATCTATAACTATAACGGCCCCCCGTGTTGTTCACAAGTGTAAAATAATCCCTCATAAATACATCCTTTATTTTAAAGTGATGAACCAATGCTTAAAGAAAATGTAGTTCATATTTGCTCTTTAATCAGAATCCTTTAATTGGTAAATATATTTGCACATGCAAGGTATTTAGCTGAGTGGTTGTTTTGTTAAAAGAAAGAATAAAACAAATTAACTGATTAAAAACAGTACATAAAGAAAAAGTAGATATATAAAACAATGTATCGAAAGTAAACAAACAAATAAGAAACAGTGGAATAAAATCCAGTCTCATAAAAATCTGGTCATGGAATTGTGAAAATATGGAAAAGTTTACTGTTGTATTTTCATCAGTGATATGGTGTGGAAACCCTACACATGCACACACACACACACACACACACACACACACACACACACACACACACAAAGCCAGACCCGGGCATTATCCGCCCAGGGCGCCAGATGCGGCCCTCATGATGGTTCTGCCTGGCCCGGGAGGTCTAATGGTGCATGTCCACTTGTCTGGGTTTTTGCACACGTCCCATTCATTGTGTATTGGAGACAGCTGTGCAATGCATTGTGGGCCAGGCGCAGGAGCAGAGAGCAGCCACTGCCCACCTGCTCATTTACATAAAGTATCAAGCCAGATACTTGATGTAAATCAGGTCTGTGCCCCGCCCCCTCCCCCCACCTCCTTAACTCATGTCTCATCCTTTAAACCCAAAACAAAGACACAGGGAGACACAACATGATGACCTATAGGCATCACATGTGATCACAAACACATTTCACTGACTGCTTTTCATATAGGAAGAGAACGTTTCTAATTTGCCGCCATGTTTTCTTCTGCTTCAAACCGTGGAGGACAGCCCACAATGAGGAACGCGTTGTTCATCCAATCACGTGCAGCAAGCAACAAACATGGAGCCCTTAGCCTGATATTCAGACTGAATAAAGCACCGCAGGAACCCAGAAGTATAAGAGGAAATGTGAATGAGGTTTTAGAATGAGGATTTCACTTAAATGCATAAAATAAGATCTGTGGTTAACAGAAGTTTATGGGACCGCAAATTTTGGTTCAGCAGGATAATCTTCAAAAACGTGTTTGTAGTTTCTTTCTCATGGTTTTTGTTGGGTTTGTTTTGTAACCTTGTTTTAAGAAACCCAGCGACATGGTTTTAAACAGCTAAAAATAGCATAATATGGGACCTTTAATCATTTTGACATTTTGTTCAGTTGTGGCTTGAAAGCGATGATATTGATTAGTGTGAAGTTTACAACTACCACATTTAGTAGCCAAAGCAGAGATAGCCTGTGTCTGTTTCTGTTGCGCATAACTAGCTATAGTGCATGACTGACAACATCGTTAGCCAATCAGTGCCCTCGGCGATGCCAGACCAAAGAACAGCCAACTTCACAACTGTGGAGTGGGCGGGACTTTGAAGGTCTGGAGCCAGGCTATCGAGACCCTCCCACAAGCGTACAATTTAGTGGGAGCGGGGCGGTCCTGTGTTAAAAAAAACAGACAAGAGGACATGCAGCATAAGACAAAACACATAATTTACTTATGAAGGTAGAAACATTGAATGAGTCTGTCATGAGTGTGCTTCTTCCTGAATAAGTGTACAACACGTTTTCTATCATTTAAAATGAGAGGTTATGACTTTACCAAAGAAAAAGACCCCAACAACAATCTGGGTTTCTCATTTGGCCCCCCAGGAAAAATATTTACCCTCCCCTGCTATAAGCATTGCCATATCTACTATCTACTAAATACTTTAAGTGGTTCAGAGTTTTAATGCTGCACTAGGCTTTTTATTTAAGGATTTCACATGCAAATTAGTTTTATTCAAAATTTATTTGTTTGTTTATTTATTTATTTAAGCTATTTTATTGATTCTATTTAAATCAGAAAGCTGCAACAGAAAATAGCATCATCCCATGTCCACAGTGTGTAGGGTTTAAGGGTGAGCTGAGATCCATTTTTAAAGTGAGATTTACAAAGTGAAGAGCAGGAAGCCGCTGAAGGTGGACTGGGAGCCAGAATTGTCAAAGATTGTGTGCTGTGAGCTGAGTTTCATGTAGACCCTGTCTCCAGCCTGCAGCTCCAGGACCAGACCGTTGGAGAGGATGGTGTCGGTGTTGACGCTCGTGGTGGGGGGCCCTGAGTTCGCCATCAGGTTCACATTGTTCTTGTAGAGACGCACTCCCGTATGGGTGCTCGGGGTTTTGTAGCCAGTGGCAGTGAATCTGAAGTAGTAGACTCCTCTCACCGGTGCTGTGAAGACGCCTGCAGCAGAAAGACTCCAAAATAAACGTCTCCATTAACTGAACTCCCGTTCCTGTTCCTTCCAGGAGAACAGTGTGTCTTCAAAGCAATAATTATTCCAAAGAATATTCCACTTAGTTTCAACATAGGGCTTATTATGAAAAGCAGAATATATTCTGCTCACCAACATCAGATTAGGTATGTGTGTGTGTGTGTGTGTGTGTGTGTGTGTGTGTGTGTGTGTGTGTGTGTGTGTGTGTGTGTGTGTGTGTGTGTGTGTGTGTGTGTGTGTGTGTGTGTGTGTGTGTGGTGTGTGGGCCGGAAGTGGGCAGAGTTTCAACCAAACTTTTTTTTGTTGTTGTTGTTCCTCCCCAAATTTACAGAATAGCTTCAGCTATCAGCTTCATCTTGGTTCTTCGGTCGCTATTCTCTCTCCTGAAGATTTGTTTACTGACGGGGAGAAAGCCCCACCTGATAGCCACCCGTTAATCTCTCTCTCTCTGCTCAACGCTGTAACACCATTTTATTTTGAAATTCAGTTGACTTTGCCATTTCCCACGGATATTGTCGCGTTTTTCTTTCATGGGTTGACAGAAAAAGTCTGCCTAATGCGCCTAGTCGGCTTGAAAATAGAACTCATGTAAAAATCGGCGCAGCTCAGGCGAGGCGTGGGTACACGGAAGGTTCACGTTGAGGCGCCCTGTGTACACAGCCTCATTGACTAAAAAGGACGCCTATTTAAAAGCGTGGGTAAAGGCAAGGCTTGGGTGCTGTGTGTGAACGTAGGGTAACACACAGAGCACACAGGGTGAATTTTATGAATGGAAATTGAAAACAATACGTATCATAGCGCATTTCCCAGTGCGCATACGCACATCTGAGTCATTTCGCAGTGTTTATACTGCTTATACCTGCGTATCGCGTAGACAACACCACTGCATATATCCATTATTACACTTTTCAATTCTGTTTATGAGGATCAATGGGCGAATTATGTTCTAAAATGTAAGCCATGGGCTTGTGGGTGATATTTTGGTCACTGGCATGAACTGGATGAAAATGGAACATAGAAATATAATAAAACAGAACAGAACTACACCAGGCGTTCATGTACGCGCACTGTTGTGCGCGATGCAGATACACTTCCGGTGGCGTAGCATCAAAAACTGCGAACACGTGTGTGTGTGAACGCGTAACGAAATTTATCCAACATTGGCCACACGTGTACACGCTGTAAAAGCTACGCAGCTTGTTGTTGTTGTTGTTGTTCTATTAGGCTCGTTTGAGTTGACTGCCGCCTCGCCTGGAAAGCAGACGAGAGCAGGCGAGCACAGTCAGGCGAGGCGTCAACAAGTCGAACACCCCCGCAGCACACTCACTGCTGCTTTTCTTCTTCTACAGTTTTGTTTAACAGCGGTTTGTAAACAGATTAAAACATGCATTAGCGCCACCCACACAAACTGCTCAAACGACCCAGCCCTTCAGATTCCTTATTTTTATTTTAATGTAGGCATTACGGGTGGTATTTATGTAAAATGTAGAGTGACAGCTTGGAATAGATATAAAATTGAAGTTTCTACACTTCACTGTGGGTTTGTGATGCACCTTTGTTGAACCAATGGGCGCTCAGCTTGATGCGTTTCTCGTCATCCTCTGTCATCCGCAGTCGGGCGCAGTTGGTGGGGAGCAACTGTGGCGCCTCGCTCCAAATCTGCCCCCGCCTCACTCTCACGAGAGTCCCGTGGCTCAGGCAGTCAGGCAGGCGGAGCAAGTCGGACAACTTTTCTAACCATCATGCAACGGGGCAAGCAAGGCGCTGGTCGAATCTGCGCAGAATTTGCTCATCTCAAACGAGCCTATTATCTTCATGCGTGCGCTTACGCGCTCTGACTGCGCACCCCGCGTACATTTACACGTAACATTACACGTAAATGTACGCGTAATTTTACGCGTAAATGTACGTGGGGTGCACAGTCAGAGCGCGTAAGCGTGCGCGTGCACGCGTGACCATTACAAGTCAATGGGGAAACTACATGACACGTCAAGCGTTGCTTTGCTACACAGGCGTCAAAGCATGCGTGTGTGACACGTTCAGTCGATAGCTGTGCATGTTTATTGAGTCATTTGGAACTTCATACTGTGTGTGTGTCTGTGTGCACGTGCGTGTGCGTGTGTGTGTGCGTGTGTGTGTGCGTGTTGCATCACTACCTGTATTGGAGTTGTAAGCCCCTCCAGTGTTGGTGAAGACTCTACTGTAGATCAGCACTCTCTCGTCACTGAAGGGTCCCCTTGTCCCATCACCACCCAGAGAGGTGGAGAATGCCACCTTCCTGATGCCTGTGTGTGTGTGTGTGTGTGTGTGTGTGTGTGTGTGTGTGTGTGTGTGTGTGTGTGTGTGTGTGTGTGTGGGGTTGGGTGGGGTGGGGGGGGGGGGGGGGAGCACACAGTTAGAAATGAAACAGTCGTCTTTGAGATCTTTGTGTAGAAAATATTTTATATAAATATTTTGTGTGTGGACAGAATTGTGTATTTTTTAAATACTGGCAGGTGAATTTGAGGTCAAATTAAAGCCCTTTGAAAGGAAATCATAATTTAATTGTTGTTATTGAGTCTATTTCTGGACGGTTACGATGTCAACTACGAGGCAGGTCCCTGATTGGCTAGTGCACTTTGTACATTCTGAAAGCCTGGGGCAGAGGCCAGACGGTCTCGTATGAAACACAATGTGAGGTCACATGACCAGATGGTTTACACAGGTGTTCCCAACATGTTTTGCACCAGACCAGTTTATTACTGACTAATTGACGGAGCCTGGAGGGAAGCGTGGGGGGGGGGGTTGCAGGTTAAGTTCAAACGTTGAATATTAGACACACAGCGAGTATTTTCCTTGTATGGACTGAAAACCTTACTGCCTATAAAAACATTGTAAGTCACCCTGGGAGCCCTGGGCTGTCTTCAACAAGACAAGACTGTCTGATGGGACAGTGATGGGAGAGATATGAGGATGATCATGTTATCTCATGATATTTAGCCTTGACTTTGATACAGAATGCTGACATGTTTTGTCAAACAGACTTTTCAGACCATCATTTGCTCAAGTGTTGATGCCAAGTTGAAAGCTTTTTCTTTCTTTCTTTCTTGTGTACAGTCTCCGCCCCTCTGTGCTGTCATCCTCGTTAGGTCAGGTCTCCTTATCTCACCTATTCTGAACAAACTCTCAACCTCACTGCAACTCACACATGTATTTTGATCAGTGGGCCATCACCTTTTGATTACCTCACGTGTGTGTGTGTGTGTGTGTGTGTGTGTGTGTGTGTGTGTGTGTGTGTGTGTGTGTGTGTGTGTGTGTGTGTGTGTGTGTGTGTGTGCGCGCAGGGTTCAGGAAAGGTGCAGAGAGAGTGAGGTCCCTCTCTTCCTCTCTTCCTCTCTCTCTCAAATTCAAATTCAAATGAGCTTTATTGGCATGACAAGTTACAAGCTCGTATTGCCAAAGCAGTACAGAAAAAAGTACAATAATATACAAAACATAATATACAAATGTCAGTATGCAAATAACAATCAATATAAGTGTACAATGTACAATACAAGTATAATACAATTAAGCAATATAGCATGAGAGCCAGTGTGTTGTGGCAAATATATCCCGCTGATCAGATGTTATCCCACGAGGCCGCAGGCCTATATGCCACAACACACGCAGCTCAAGTGCTATATTGCTTTTATAAAACGGTTTCCAAGTATGATAATATAATAATAATAGTAATACTATAAGTCCGACTGCCATGGCATTCTGGTAGAGTCAGTTGAAACACTACTGTAAGGCGGGACCGCAAGAACGTGCGGGTGATTTGATTGGATCTTTCTGGAGACTGAAGTTGACATTGGCCAATCCTGGCGCTTGCTGAGAAGCTGAGAGCTTTCTGGAAAGCCCGACACACAGCTCGAGCGCAGCGCTGCATTCTCAGCGCTTGCTGAGAAGCTGAGAGCTTTCTGCAAAGCCCGACACCAACTAACGTTACGGGGTTAAATGCGGGGTTAAATGCGGGGTTAACAGCCTTTTTTTTGCAAAGAAGACATTAGCCCGCGTCTATTCTTGTACAAAACATAATTTTCTGCGAAGTATTAGTAAAGTTATAAGCGAAGATCGATTCACAAGGATCTGACAGCTGTCTCTGCTGTACTGATGACAGTAGCTGTCGTAAAGACAGGGGGAGTGTTTATGATTTACGGTTGTCGTAAAAACCAAACCAGTTGTAACATGGCCGACCTGCATTAAAGCCGCACTACTAACCGCAGCAACCTGTGAGCGTATTATTGATGTTTAACATAACGTTACATGGTACCAGGAGTTAGAGAACGCACGGGAAGGACATACTACTACGATCATGGAAGGAATAAAGCCGCCAGGGAGTCTACAACTAGAAGGGAATGTGGACGAGAATTGGCGTGCATTCAAGCAACGCTTCCTTCTCTATGTGACGGCCATAGGCGCTTCGGGAAGCTCTGGAGCACGTAAAGTAGCATTATTGCTGACAGTGGCTGGCCCGCAGGCTATCGATGTGTTCAATACCTTCCCATTCGGAGAAGAAAAGGATAAAGAAGATCTGGCCAAGGTGACCAAGTGGTTTGATGATTACTGCACCCCCCAAAAGAATGAGATCTACGAGAGGTTTGTGTTTCGCTCCCGCATGCAAAAACAGGGAGAGTCCTTTGATGCCTTCTTAACTGATTTGAAGACAAAAGCGCAAACCTGTAACTTTGAACAACTCAAAGACTCTATGATACGTGATCAAGTTGTTTTTGGAATATTCGACAAGAAGGTGAGAGAGAAAATGCTTCGGGACAGTGACCTAACATTGGATGGTGCAGTGAAGCTTTGTCACGCGAGTGAGCTTGCTGCCATGCACGCTAAAACATTTGGAGGGGGCAGCACAACTGCAATGTGCGCAGCCGCAAGCACGCTGGGTCTGGAAAGCATGTCAGTGGACGTTGTTAACAAAAGGGACACAAGGGGGCGTGCAGAGCCAAAGAACATGACGCCCTATGACTGCAGACGGTGTGGTAACTCACATCTTGCCCGGCAGTGTCCGGCTTATGGGAAGAGCTGTGCAAAATGTAAAGGCAGGAATCACTTTGCTAAGATGTGTTTTTGGGAAGAGAAGGCTGGAAATAAGAAAACAGTCCATGCTGTTGAGACAGAAGACACACTGTTTATTGGAATGGTGCAAAGTGAGTCACAACAGGATGTTGATAAAGCAAATCAAGAGCATCCAGTAGGACCAGAGAGTGAAACTTGGATAGCTCCTTTGCTCGTAAATGACACTATAGTTGCATTTAAGCTGGACACGGGGGCCAAGGCAAACCTAATAAGCTGGAGTGATGTGCAAAATCTCAAGGTGAAACCAAAAATACAACACAAAACAGTGGGATTGAAGGCATATAATGGACAGAGCATTGCGACAAAAGGAACATGCAGGCTAAGGGTTAAAGGTAAAAATAGCTTTCACAACCTGATGTTTGTTGTAGTGCCTGATGGACATGAGTCACTGTTGGGGGATAAGGCATGTGAGGATTTGGGTTTGGTAAAACGTATATATGCTATAAACAAAATGTCATGTGTGCAGAGTGCCCCGCAAAACAGTACAAACCTGACTCATGATGCTATCGTGCACAAGTATGCAGATGTTTTTCAGGGTTTTGGAGCACTGCCTTTCACATACTCCATCAAGCTGAGAGAGGATGCACAGCCAGTGATTCACGCACCCAGAAGAGTTCCAGTGGCTCTCAGGGGCAGGCTGAGGACTGAGCTAGACCGCATGGTGGATCTGGGCGTTATAAAGAGGGTCGAGGAGCCCACTGATTGGGTCAATTCCATGGTCTGTGTCAAGTCAAAGAAAAATGATAAATTGCGTGTTTGCATGGATCCAAAGGATCTCAACGCTAATATTAAAAGGGAGCACTATCAGATTCCGAAGAGGGAGGAAATAATCAGTGAAATGGCGGGAGCAAAGTATTTTTCTAAGATGGACGCCTCACATGGATTTTGGCAGCTGAAAATTGATGAAGAGAGTGCTAAAATGTGCACTTTTAACACCCCGTTTGGCCGCTACTCCTATCAGCGTTTGCCTTTTGGGATAAGCTCCGCCCCAGAGATTTTTCATCGAGCAATGGAGCAGATAATTGAGGGGCTGGACGGTGTGCGTGTGTACGTGGATGATCTGATCGTGTGGGGCTCCACTCAAGAGGAGCATAACACCAGACTGGAGAAAACACTCAAGAGGATACACGATCATGGGCTGAAATTAAACAGGGAGAAATGTCAGTTCAGCCTCAGCGAGATCAAGTTCCTCGGAGAAAAGATCTCCACAAAGGGCGTCCAGCCAGGAAATGAAAAGGTAAAAGCCATACATGATATGAAGAGGCCAAGCGACAAGAAGGGGGTGCAGCGGGCCCTTGGTATGATTACCTATCTAGGAAGGTTCATACCAAATCTGGCGGTGAAAACTGCTAACATGAGAAAACTGCTGCACCGAGAGACTGAGTTCCAATGGGGACATGAGCATGATGCAGAGTGGAAGCAGCTGATACATCTTCTGACAAGTGAGCCCCTGCTGAGTTTTTTCTGTCCTGAGAAGAGAACAAAGGTGTCTACTGATGCCTCGAAGGATGGGCTGGGGGCGGTCCTTCTGCAGGAAGATGGGGGTGCATGGCGGCCAGTGGCGTATGCGTCACGCTCTATGACTGATACAGAGGGCAGATACGCACAGATCGAAAAAGAGTGCCTTGGTCTGGTGTTTGGATGTGTAAAATTTCATACCTACATCTATGGACTTCCTAATGTCATATTAGAGACAGACCATAAGCCACTGCTCGGTATTGCAAAGAAAAATCTGTGTGACATGTCACCCCGGATACAACGCCTAATGATGAAGCTGCAACGTTATG